>NC_088201.1:211490983-211695983 GCF_037126465.1 Ornithodoros turicata | reverse complement strand
ACGACGTAACACACGTGATTTTTTGTAATGCTTTCTAAATTCTGTAAGATATGACCCTGGAAGTACAATGTTAGCCAACCACATTTAATGTGCATGGCGCACACCTTCAATGGTGTGAAAAAGTTTACAGCGTTGGGCTTCAATGAATATGCTTATTCCATGCGTTTTGTGTTGTGCATGAAACATAAAACACGGTCAGTTGAAAACGACACACCAGACGAAGTGCTACACATAAACTGCGCTTCAGAGATGTGCGAGTGTGACCTGTACTCTGACAAAAAATAAAATAAAAGAGGAATCCCAGGTGATCCCCCATTCGCGCATGCATAAGCCGGCATTCGCCAACTCACTTCAACCTTTGGTTTAACGACCTCAGGATCTAATTGATCAGGTGAACTTCCCTACTGTGATGACTGAAAGCTTGAACATGACCGCAGCAGGTGCGCATTATTCACATTGTTACGAGACGGGCGAGGAAAGGGAAGTGATAAGGGACAAAGTAGCAGACAGCAGATGGAGTTCGAGGGTTGAGAGCAGGGAGCGTCGCAGCTTAAGGCGGCCACGGTGCTCGAGCGAAACACGGCCATGTATCGGTGGTTTCGCATATCTCTGTAGGAGATACAGACATAATGCGAAACAAGATAATTGATGGCGGCATGCCCATACTTCCCGGTATAGCGTTATTCTTGTGGAAACAGCATTACGCACTTCTCTGCAAGATATGCGTATGGCGGCGCTCCAGGTGTCTGTGTTACAGGAGACGCACAGTAATCCATCACTGACTTGGAGCGGTCCACGGTGGTGAACGTGGTGTTTCTTGTCTACCGTATGCTCCTTCCTGATAATGTGACAGAGCCAGTGATGGGGAAAGTACCTCAAAATTGTACTTCAAGTAAAGTACTAAGTAACTGGTGCCATTAGTACTTCAAGTACAGAACAAAGTACCCAATTCCAAATGTAGTTCAAGTAAAGTACAAAGTACTAAGCAAAATACTTCAATTACTCATCAAGTACTGGATCAATTTAATTTATCGCTTTGCATTTCACTGCTTAGCATCTTTGTCTTCCTTTTTCTGGCAAAAATTTAATGAACATTCTTGACAAATGCTCTGAAACCATAAAGTCCTAGGTTAAGCGCTAACCCGTGAAAATGAACTTGATCAGATGTTACAATTAGCAGTTACATGTAGAGAGGTAATCAGTCAGCTGTAGTGCGATGACGCAAAATAGTATTATACCCTGACTGATCCAAAGTCACCCACCTAGTGTGGTGTTCCGGTACTAATCTTCGGGAATGAGAGGCTAGATAATTTCAGGGGGGGAAAGTACAAGCCAACAGAGATTATATATTTCTGGGCATTCCTTCCTCCTTTTTAGAATACAACATGTTCAAAAAAAAGAATACGAAGAAATTCATGTGACCAGTTAAAAAACTGTAAGTATAAAAATGAAAGCATGTGTGTTTTTCAGAGTGTCCATCGCGTAATGCAATCACACATTGTGATATAAATTGATTATTAATTGCCAACGAAGGAACCAATATAAAAAAGCATAGAACCTTGCATTGGCAGAACTGAAATTACAATCGACCAAGTGATTGTGCTGCCGGTTGCAGTATCATAATGTCTGCGTGTCGTTGCATTCCATTCGTTTTACATAACCATAGGAGCGTTTATACTTTTTCAACATTCCAAGCCTTTCAATAATAGATTTGCTTCAACAAATATGATCTTTAAACGCACAAAAGTCCTTCTGGTAAAATGTCATACTGGGAATATTGTACTGCATTCCACTACAAGCGCTAAAATAACGCTAAAAAAAGCTAAAAAAAGAGCTAAAAAACGCAAAGATTTATAGCCCTATCTGTGTGTTTTCGTCGTCGTCTTGTCATTTTAGCACTTTTAGTAGGGTGCATTTCTGGTACTCGCTTATGATTTTTTGTCTGTAGTCGAAGTTTGGGTACTTGAGTACTTGATCGGAAAGTACTCAAAGAAAAGTACGATAAGTACAGTACAAAGTACACGATCTGAAATGTACTTAAAGTAAAGTACAAGTACACAGAAATGTTCTTAAAGTACTACTTGAGTACTCGGTACTTCAAGTACTGCCCGACACTGGACAGAGCGAAGGTGCAAACCTTGGAAACGTAAGGACGTGTACTCTGGCACATTGGGGTATGACTCAGTGCGCCCAACTATCCATCCATGCGAGTGTTGCATGGGAGGGTTGGCTGGTGCTGTAGTCCACTGTGGTAGTGCCGGTGTAGAGCTGTACCGAATTCTGACATCATTTCTATATCTACATGTCTACATGCAACATCCTCCTACGATTAATCATTCGCTGAATTGGTTGAAGTCTTTGGGCGACAAATATTCATTATTACATTATGACTGCCTGCTGTTATGATGAAACTTTTTTTCGCAAATTAGGAAACTCACTGCACCCTAGTGTATATTATTGCCGTCTGGAATCAAACCTGATACGTTAGATATCAGGGACCTCGACATTGCGAAAAGCGAACGTCACGCTAATATCATGCGTTACCACCATTACCAAGCTAATTAACCGGTAGGATATTTCTGCTCCCGTTGGACCCAAAATATGTTACCTCAATTTCATTTCTGACGACCTCGTGAGGAACACAAGTGATGCGCTCACCCCATAACAAAAAAAAAAATTTGTCATCAAGAAGCACAGACGTGTCCCCGTAGAGTGTTAGGTTCATGATACAGCACTGCTGCAGCGCCTGCGCTCTTCAAAACGATAAAGAAATAAAACACTGAAACTGCAAGAAAGCTTGTTACTCTAATAAACAGTAGTTTCAGTGGTTTCATCTTTTATTCACTTGTGTTGACCGCACTTGAGAAAGTTTCTGCATTCGTCGGTTGCTATATCCGGATGCTACAACAACCCTTCCTGTGTCAGCTTGCTGGCGCCGCGACGCCGACCGAACCGAAAAAAAAAAAAAAGACAGCGCGCGTTCCACTATTGGGCAAGACACATGCTGTCAGCAACTGGAGGCTGAGAAAAAGACAATTTCTGACCCGCATGACTCAAAACTCCGCACATTGTATTGGCCCTCGGAACAACACATTGTAATGGCTATACTGAGAAAGAAATATCTGTTGTTTTAGCAGAGAATTACTAGAAGAAAATAGTCCAGAAGTCCTGTTAGTATCCTGTCCATATGCTGGTTCAAGAAATCTATAGGGACTCTTGATATAATCGGTATTGTCTGTTGTAGCAACAGGATTTCCTGTTATTGCATTATAACATCTCGATGTAAACTTTACAGGGCCCCAATTATACGTATAACTGACGTATAACTAACGTATATTGCATGCTTGTTCTATATATCACAATTACAGCACTCTGTCCACTACCTTGGAAGGATCTCTTTTTGCAAGTAAAAAATCTGCAAGAAACTTGGTGAAGTTGTTGACAAAACCATCAGTTCTAGAACTGCTCGTCTTTAATGAAGGTTCTCCTGTAATGTCATACATTTGCAATAATAGATTCACTCTTGTCATGTGCAGAAGAGCTACCCTGAATATCTTTCTTGAATATCTATATTTATGTTGTACATATGTTGACGGTAGGTGTGTAAAAATGTGCGCTTTGTACCGCAGGCTGGAATTGCTTGCAGAACAACATACACTCAAAAGGTGTATTCAAGAATCCAGGTTTTTGTTTCAGGCTGCTTGATGCACGCAACAAGACAACCTTCTCTGCCAGA
Organism: Ornithodoros turicata; assembly: GCF_037126465.1. Classification (NCBI taxonomy): domain Eukaryota; kingdom Metazoa; phylum Arthropoda; class Arachnida; order Ixodida; family Argasidae; genus Ornithodoros; species Ornithodoros turicata. The sequence continues at coordinate 211,692,247 of NC_088201.1, read as the reverse complement.
GTACTCAAACAATGCTTCATGCTCCAAAATACTCAAACAATGCCATGTACTCAAACAATGCCATGCGCCTTCATATAGCTCCAGCCCGTGGATAGATCTCAAGGAAGAATCCAAAATGTAGTTCCCATCCAAATTACTACATCAGCAAGAGCAGGTAGCACAAATGACAGCGCAACCGTACAACTCTAATGTTGGGACTAGGTACATAAGCTCGGCATTGTTATGTCTGCATATGTTTGAAGGCTGTATGGTCCAAGGTATTCAAACCATACGTGCAAATTGTCATTTGCGACACTTTCGTACTCTGTGCGTTATAGTTAGCAGGAAAATAACATGGATGAATAAAATACCGGAGGAAACTATTGGTATGAACGTTTCTCAGCACGTCCATGATCTCTCCAATGTTTCTTTTATTTTTTTTTTCAGATTCCGGAACGAAAAGTGCACTACTATAGTGTGCTTCATAATGCAGCGGAGCACACCTGGCTTCAACAACGCTATCTTAGCACATAACTTACAAATTTTTAATATGACTGGCGTGGATGGAACAGAGAAACACTGAATTCGTTGTCTGGCCTGAAAAGCAACGTGCACTACTATAATGTGATTTATAATGCAGCAAGCACACGCTTCATTAACGCAATCTCAGCACAAAGCTTAGCTGCATGGGACAATTAGATATTTTATGCTAAATTTTGTCAGTACCTGCAGTATATGTACGTATGTATATATATATATATATATATATGTATATGTGTATGTATGTATATCAATTCTGTCAGTACCTGCAGTTCTTCAAGAAGGAATGATCCACTCTCCTCCATACTGGAAATCGTTGGAGCCGGCAGTTGTTGCTCTTTACGAGCACATTTTCTTACCAGTGAGAAGAGAAAACCGAACATGAAGAAGACGCCTCGCATTGTGTTCAGACGCATAACGTGGATACTTATGGTTGCTGATATTAAGATGTTTCCCTTGATACCTAACGTAACCTGTACGTGAAGTCACCGATGTTGCAGCTTGTATTTGTACGTCTCAGTGAAAAAAAAAACGAAAAAAAAAACGCGTAACTTACACATACCGCGACATGAACAATTATAATACGCTCAATAAAATGTGTGAATATCGTATACAGGAGCAGCAAGAATCACGAACACAACACCATACCAAATGCATCAACACAGCTTTCCTTTTGCTGCCGTAATCGACGTACGAACCGAATGGCGCAGTAACCCTACGAACACCAGTGACAGCGTCTGCTTTTCGCCTGCGGGGTGTCTAGTAGGAAACACCATATCCCTATTCTAATCAATGTATGTGAACAAGCGCAAACTATCGTTACCGGAGCTATTCGTTGCAATTGCAGCACTACGGGAACCTCAAGTGAAGTGTACATACCAACGCTTCAATACGATCGCAGGGCAGGCAAAGAGAAAGGCGAAACGAAATCACGGTTGCTTGGGCGTCCGTAGGCATTTTGAAATGTTACTGCGGCTCCTGCAGTTCTTGCTTCCTGCTTCAGTCTTCGGGTTCTTCTGCAGGGTCACCTGACTGCTGCAAAAAATACTCCTACTCTCCACGGCGGAGACCGCCCCAACGACCATTTTTGTTTCGTTTTACCGAGTTGCCCTGTTGGAGCAGATCTACAAATGGTTCAGTATTATTTTACATTTAAACGGTACGTAAATATGTCTGCTTTCCAACGAAATTTCTTAGAGTGTAGTTGCTACAGTGTATTCATTAAGATAAGCGGGATGCGATGCTGTTTAGCGTAGTTGGCTAATAATGTAACAACGTGGTTCTTGTTAGGTTTCACCCTGTGTAGGACCTAGCAGCCACTTCCTCATCGCTAACATTATCGGTCTTCCAAGAATAGCGTAACCCATGGCAATCTTGAGATATAAGTCTGCAATGTTCCCGCCGGTTCACGCAGAGCGCTTTCAAGATCTCGCTATCGCAAAATAAGATAACGCTTTGAGTGCATTTGAGGTATTCTCATTCAAGCGGCAGTATAGACAGCGATCACTTGTGCAATCGTTGAGTTGCGTGTGGTCTGGACAAGAAACCGACTGCCAGAATTCAACGATTTGCAGCAGGTTGTAAGTCATTTATTCCACGTCTAATCTTGCATGATATCGGTTGCTCGCGCTAACAGTGATGTGAATTTTCTAAACATAGGAAAATGCCCCTGCCTCTCCCTTACTGTCTAGCGCTGCGCCAAGAAGACGCGATTTAGTCACTGTATTACACTGTTTAACTCGTTTCTCTTACGATAACCGTGAAACAAAATCACACGCCCTTATTGCGGGGTGTGTCACGCATAACCAAAACGAGTTCCGTGTTTCTATGAGTAGTGCCTCTTGTGCAGGCGACTTTGGAAAACGGAAGTTTTGCAATTCTCTGAGTTCTTTATTCCGACTTTGGGAATATGACGTTTCAGCTCATATCTACAATACTGCATTCGATACAAGAAAGCTTCTTGCTTCATGGCGCTAACAAAAACTAAAAAAATAAGATGTTTGACGACGATGATGATGTTGATGATGATTCAAAGTTTAATGGCGCAGCGGTAACTAACGTTTCTTGAACACACAACGTTCTTTATTTATTCTGTTTTGGGGGGCACTGTTGGCACTCACCTGAAACACTTCCGCTGACGACTTTCTTCCAACCGCAGGCTTTTAGATAACTGCCCTGGAGTTTGTGTTTGCCGTATTTATTCGCTCAACCTCTACAGTTTACCTTCCTCTCGACACGTGAAGTACACATTGAATAATAATGGTGCCCTGATGTTACATGCATGGCTTGTCTGCCTCGTGTAGCGACATGTTGCACACACCTTACGCCACACCAGGCAGACAAACGCCACGTGGGACATCACGGCGCCATTGAGGTCGGCATTGAGGTGTGCATTCGAAGCACACGCTCCATACTGAACCAGAGAGTAGGGGGCGTAAACAAATGGTGCCGACACCGAATACCGTGCTTTTAGTGTTCTCTTCATTTATTGCCTGCTTCCTTTACTGCGTCGTGCGTGTAGTTTTTCTATAGTGTTTTTTTACTGGTCCTCTTTACGGTGCAAATGAGAGGCAAGTCGTGTGCAAATCCTAGCATTACGTCCGAAATAGAACCGATAAGGAACACATTACGGGAATAGCGTATTTTCCGGCGCATAACGCCCCAGTTATACAGTAAAAAGCAGGGGTGGGCAGTATGTAACTACATTACAATTATATAACAATATGTAAGTACAATACAGTTAAAGTACTATTTAAAATATAAATGCAGGTATGTATATTTTCTATTTAAATACAGACTCGAAAAAAAATGTACTTAATTATATTTGAATACCAATTTTTGGTATATTTATTCTTGTAAATACTTTATAAATACTCCTAACTACAGAATATACTGACTCATGTCTTAAAGTTGCGTGCATTTGACCTTTCAGGAAGACGGGCGAGTTTGGGGCGCAGTGTTTCAGCTAGCATGCATGCGACATATCGTTTTCGATGGCGAGTTTTTAGCCTTTGTTGCGGACGATGGTTGCGGCTGATTACCTTGTTGTACGAAGCATCCTTATCAAATTTAATACAAGCGGTAGTTCATCGGCGCCTGTGGAGAGGTGTTCTCCTTTGCGAATCTGATTGTACGGCCAAATACAAGACGCCTAGAAGATGCAGTCGTCGAGAAACTTCCAATATTAAAATCCCAATTATAATCTAATAAATAAATCCTATTGTTCCTTGCTGATTTGTTGTTATGATCATCGTTATTTCGGTAATTCCAGATGACATGGTCTTCACAGTATTTATAGTAGCAGTTACGGTATTTAAAAATGTATTATTATTTTGTATTTAAATACTCGTATGAAAAGTATTTATGAACAGTATTTAAATCCCGTTTCAACAAAGTATTTTGTGTTTATATTTAAAAACTCAAAAAATGCGTTTATGCCCATCCCTGCTAAAAAGTGCTTTGTAGAGGTCCCGCGTGTTATCTAACGGTGCGCGTTATAGACGGAAATATTTTCTTGCAGGGTTCATTTTCAGGTCGATGACGTAGTTAATTAAGCTACGCTTCAGAGGATTGACATTGAGGCAAAAGGACGAGTTGGAGCTGAGATGTTTTTTTTTCTTCTTTTTTTCGTTTGACCTCTGGCTCCACCTCTACTTCGGCAATAGAAATGAGGAAGTCCGGCAGTGGAAGAAAACAGCACTTCCTACAGCGCTCCATGTATGGCGCTGGAGGTCAAACGGAAATAACATGGCGGCTCCAGCTCTCCCTTTTGCTTCAGAGTCGATACCACTGAAGCGTAGCTTATTTAATAACTCAAACGAATTCAAACTTCTTCCAGGATGTGGTCTGCGATCTCCCAAGTATCTTAGGGTCAGTTGACAAAATCGGCGCACTGGACTTCATGAAAGATTAAAAAATCTGTTGGAACTGGACGCATCCATAAAGAATACAGAATGGTGCTCAGTTTTGAGAACGCACTGACCGCATTCGTTCTTGAATCGGGCTTTTCATGTCCCTGAATTTTGCCTTCGCTCTCGGTGAATAAGCAGAAGAACGTTCGTTGGTCAGTGTCGCCTATTCTTGCAGTGCGCCTCACCTGATATAAAAGGATGGTCTTCTTTTGTAGCATGACATGTTGTCACTAATGTCGTGGGTAACATACACATATAATACAACGCCTTGGTATCTTGTGCATACTGGAGGCAGTACAGAAGCTTCTAGCAACATTGCGGTGCGCGATGTACATCGAACTTTTTTTTTTCAACTTCGCCCTGTTTTTAGGTGTGCGTGTTATACACGAGTGCGCGTTATACGTAGCAAAATATGGTACGTTAGAGAGAGGCTTTGGACAAATTGAGGTCGAACACATGTTGCATATTTTATACAGGGTATTTCCTTTTATCTGCAGCAAATTTTCATTAAAAAGGCAGTTGCCTTAGGGCAGTTTTACTTTTCTCATTGGATTACTCGACGGGGCTGCAAATATGAAACCAATTTTCTTCTCAGTTGGGGGACTAATTAACAGAGATATTTTAATCAACTTTGTCATTATTCACTTTAGGGAGCAAATTGCAACTGCAATATTAAAGCCTGAGCTTCACACGATGCTCTCGAACCACTCATGAAGCACTAAACTAATCTCAGCGCGTGCTGTACACCCAAGTCTTTCACCTCGGCCGCGTGCTGGAAACAGAACCCAAGCAGCAAAAGGCACTGAAAGTCGAGTGCAATAGGGGTGGACGGGTAGGTGAAAGGCCTTGAACACATTAATGAAAGTACAGAACATTGATAAGACACATACCGTCCACCCCTATTGCCCTCGACTTTCAGTACATTGTGCTGCTTAGGAAAGTGATCGCCAAAAGAGTGACGTCGATGTCTCCGCCCTCACTTAACGTCATAGAACATCGTCATGTTGGAAAGTCGTTGGCAAACCCTTATCGCGGTATGTTTGACAATATTTGTATTGTTTGTCTTTTTCCTTCCCTTCGTTCCTTCATGTGTTCGCAGTCGCTTGCCGTACCAGTCATTTCATGCTGCCGAACACGGCCCAAGCAGCACAATGTACTGAAAGTCGAGTGCAATAGCGGTGGACGGGTAGGTCCACGACGGTAGGTCCACGTAGGTGGACGGGTAAGCCTTGAACAGACTCTTGAAACTTGTTATAATTATTATTATTATTATTACACCTGTATTGTTCCTTAATTTTACCGTTAGTGGTATACACGTCTCCAGTGTGGAACTCTCTTTCCTACAGTGACCCGCCACGAATTGAACCTGTCCAGAAAAAAAATTCTACACATTCTACATAGCGTATTTTTTAGAAAGAGCCGTGACTTTAGAATGTATGTCTATAGAGAGATAATGTCATTTCCTAACCTCGAACCACTCTCAACGGGACGCCGTTTTCATGACATTGTGCTGTGTTACAAGATCTTAGACAGTTTTCTCGATACACCATCTTTATTACATCAGCTTCATATCGTCGTACCTGTCGATGTAGCCAGACACTCTAATATATTGTACCTATGCCACCATATGCCTCCAAATCCGATCGTACCTATTCAACAAATGACAAACGCAGTTCATCCCTCCCTTGATTCTGTAACCCCCATACAAACGTTTTCAAAACTCTCCTCTGGCGTTCACTCAGTAACATGTGAACTTGTACAGTTTTTTCCATTCCCTTTTAGTGTCATGTACTGTATATCTGTGTACTGCATGTGTCAATGTAAATATCTTCCTGTTATGTTCCTTTTCCCGAATATGCCCAGAATATACATTGGCAAAAATGTTTTGTTTTGCTGAATCTGTATGTGTATGTATATATTCAGGGTGTGGCACCAAACGTGTCATTTGACCATTATAAAAAACAACAGATCAACAGAAAATATGGGGTAAGCGGCTGCTTTCCGGCCATTCAATTTGCCACCAATTAAAAGTATTTTTGACGATTTTTAATTGAAATAAATTATTTTTTTTAAATCGAACTTTGAAATTTTTTTCACATTCAATGTAACGCCTTTCTTGCTAAATGAGATAGACCGTGGTTGAATTAGCCAAACGCACTGCAAATTACGTTATGTAGTACGGCGGTTATGTCCAGAAAAGTGGCCATAGCACGTTTGTCAGCGACGCACTTAGTCGGCCGCAAAACAGCGGCGTGAGGAGGGCATATCACTTGCCACCTGACAGAGCGATAACGACGGCGGTGACCCCCCATGTTTGATATCCGTTGACAGCAGCAGACTACACTGTCGCTAGCCTTTTCTTAGTTTTGGGCTGCTGTGTCTATCAGATGGAGAGTGGAGACCCCCTCACGGCGCTGTTTTAGGGCCGACTTATAGCGTCGCTGAAATACGCGCAACTAAACCTCAAGTTTCGGACGACTTTTCTGGACATAACCGCCGTACTACGTAACGTATTTTGCGGTGGGTATGGCTAATTCAACCACGGCCTATCGATTTAATAAGAAAAACGCTACATTGACTAGGCAAATTTCCAAGTTCAATTTAAAAAAAAAATAATTCAATTAAAAGTCCTCAAAAATATTTTTAATATGTGGCAAATTGAATGGCCCGAAGGTAGCCGCTTACCCCATATTTTTCTGTTGAGCCGTTTTTTTTTTTTTTTTATAATCGTCAAATGACACGTTTCGTGCGCACCCTGTATGGGTAAGTACTGTAATGTCTACGTGCGCCAATACCAAGGCTTTGACTGTTCTTGGGCGCGTTAATAAATATTATAATTATGAATTATGATTATTATTATTCATTTATGTGTGTCAATGCCCAGTTTCGCTTCGTTTTGAGTTACTTTTCTCTGAGAGTGCAGATCCGGGACCCTTATGTTTCTGAATGACACCGTTCTAAAAAATGAAGCTCGCTGTGCCTTTTTCTAAAACCCTATCATTTTCGCTTGCAGTTCCCGCACCTGCGCACAACCGGAAAGAAAATGCCTACGTATTCAACCTTTGCCATGAACGAGACGGTAAGTGCATAATAACAATTGGGACTCGATTCACTGGAGGTGAACGCTATGAACTCGAGTGCATCGTTGCAGCAACGGGGGTACCTGAAATCCACCATTGAGAATATACTGCTTAAGACTTAAACTTTCGAGAATAAACCGCTTAAAAATACACGGTTAAAATAAACCTCGCAAAATAAACGGCTTAATATATCCCCCGAAAGATGGCCGCTTAAGATTCCTCCATTAAAAGTGAACTGTTTCAAAATCCCCTCATCATCCAGTACGGAGGCGGATTGATTGTATTCTGCATCGGGATTGATCAGGTTACGTTAGGTTAGTTTAATTTAGTTTCGGTTAGTCTGGATTAATTTACGCTAGCTTGATCTTGTGAGGTTACTTCCCTTGCTTCCAGTTCACGATACTTGGGGAGGTGCGGGCATAAGACTGAGAGCCGGTGTCACCTCACATTTAAAGGTATATTTTAAAGCGTAGGTTTTGACGACTTACTATTAACGGTGGATAGCTACGAAGTCTATTTTTAGAAAACCTGTAATATCTATGGTGAAAATCGGTGTGGACTTGGTACAGAGGAAGGGACAAAATACACAAAGGTGTCGTTCGACCTGCATCCGTCACACCTTCCTGCTGTCCTCTTTCCATCTGCCCACATCTGTACGTCACTCGTAACCACGGTTGCCTCGCGGCGCTAGCAGGATAAAAAAACAACACACTGAGGAAATATGAGCAGAAAATGCGCTGGAGCTCCCTGGAAAGGTGACAAATGCTGTGTGAAGGAGACACGCGTAAAATGGCGATGTTCGTAATAATGAATATGACATATACTCCTTTACAGGGACAGCTGGACTCTGGAGCATGTCCAGTCGTCGTGCGTCCCAACTACAACCCAGATTGCTTCGAACTACGGAATGAGAACTTGGCACGCCTTCTCACCGACCCCGATGTTGCAGACCTCCCGGTGGTAATTTTCTCAGTCGCAGGAGGTTTCCGACTCGGAAAGTCCTTCCTTCTCGGCTTCTGTATCAGGTGCAGACGTGTTGACATGGCTACGATCTTAGCGATAGCCGTACAAGAGGGGGAAGAGCGGGAAGACTTTTAGAGTGGGGAAATGGTTGATAGAGCACGCACCGGTTATGGTTTTCGGCTCGTAACAGTGGGCCGCTGAGTAACTCAAGCTGCATGACCTGTGTATGTCACTTTCAGCACGGTTGCTAAATCCTCGTAACATCGGATTTAACTGATTGTTTGTTGTGTTGAACGTCATGGATTAGAGTCGAATGTCATGTGCGTGAAGCAGTGGCGCAGCGGGGGGTATCGCTTGAGCCTTGCCGGATTAATAAAGCTGTTTCAATATTCTTCCCCGCAGATAATGTATCGTGGGTTGCCACTCATGTAAATTGCAAGTGCATATCAGGCAGGAGAGTAGCTCCTAAGTTTCTTCGAAGTAGCTCCAAGTTTCCAAGTGTTTGTAACGCTTTCGAAGCACGAGAGGAAAGCAAAAGCATGGTATAGAAATATTGTCGGCTTGAGTCAACTGGTGAAGATCACAACTGCTAGCTCTACTCTTCCCATGACGCCAACCGCGGCAAATCGCGGTCCTGCAATCCTGATGCCATTACCAGTGCCAACGACCAAATGTCGAGCACCGTCCGACAACAAGTCCGTTCGAGGGGGTGCCTTGGTAGACGGTTAAGTTACACTCGTGGGTGCTGAACCGAATCCTGTTCGAGGAACCTCAGGTCAAGGTTCGCGGAACCCCGGTTGAAACACTGTCTTAGACCATACCTTAGAGCACTCACTTGAGCGTAGATTTGATTCACCAATGTGTACTTGTGTGTCTTCCGTGATGTGACAGGTATCTGGAACACTTGGAGACGTCTTCATACCCATCCGGTTGGATGAACGAGGACAATATACCCTTGACAGGCTTTTCTTGGAGGTATGGCAGCGAAAGGGAGACGACTGGTATCCAGTTGTGGGGAAAAGTTTTCAAAGTCATGACACGACAACACGGACTCGTGGCAGTCGTTCTGATGGACACGGAAGGTGCATTCGACCAAACGTCCACGCTGGGAGGAAATGTCACAATTTTCTCAATGAGCATGCTGTTGAGTTCTATCCAAGTGTACAACCTCTCCAAACAGATAACCCAGTCCGATTTGGAGCACTTGAAGGTAGGTACCAGAGACGTATGTCGTTATTTCGTCTACCCACTGTAGCGTAATCACAGTATTCTGGCCTAACGGATTCCGTTAGTGTTCAAGATTTGCCAAGAAAGCCCACTGTGATGTGACTTCATTTCTCGGAAGGTGTGAAGGTATCAAAATTGCAACCTCGAAACGCGCAATTTTTCCACACCTGAGGTTGCTGTTGTGTTTTTTTTTTTTATGATTGCGGGTGCTTGCCCCCTGTGCAGGCACAATCGCGATTTCTTGTCTTAAACTCCGTCAACGAAAGTGTGCGTGGCGCGATAACTGAAGGGCGACGTTACCAACGGTATACTAAACTTCGGTAATTGCGAGTGTCAGTAGTGCTATACGATAGTCCGGTATGCTACCGCGTATGCCGCACCACATCAACCAATAAGATTCTCAGCCACGCTCTCTGTCATTTATTTCAGTAGGCACGATAAAAAAAGAAGGGAGAAACAGGGATGCGTGGCTGGAGCGAAGCCACTGAGTTGAGCTCTAAAAACGATACCGACGCATGTTTCCCGCGTTCTTTTTTTTTATTTTATTGCAAACTAAACGAAACGAAATATTCCATCTTTTGTAGATTATTTGCTCAACATTTCATTGTGGGGTATGCCGTCCTGTTTGAAGCTCATAGAAGCAGAAAGTATCGCAAAGACTCCTGCTTGCAGTTTTATCTGTCCATTCTAGCCTCTCATAGAAATTCACTTGTGAATCTACCGTTTACCCTATACTGCGCTTATTGTGTTTTCAGATGGCTGGTCATGCAAAAATCTGTAGTGTATTTTTCACTCGAGTAATTTGATTTCCCTTTGCATATTAGCAAAACCCCCCAGACTGGGGAGCTACGAAAACAGACACACGCGCACAGTGTCCGTCTGTTTTCGTAGTTCTCCAGTCGGGTTTTAGTAATATGAATTATAATCTCCAGGTCGGTGGCTTTTTAGGAATTCTTTCATTGTGATTTTTGTGTAACCTTCGTATTGGTGTACAAGTTGTAGGCGCCTCGTGCTAATAGAGTTTTAATTGATTAGTAGAAATTTCACATTTTTGCGTCGCGGTTTGGTGTAGGATTAATTAGCCTTGCCAATTTAATAAAGGTAACATAATTAAATTACAAGTCACCAAACTAAGTTCTACTCCAAAAACCCTTGCGAACCTCTCCAACGAAAAGGTCTCATGACAAATTCTCACAGAAATTCCCAAGGGCTGTAAGGTGTACCAAGGTGTGAGGCCCTATGTTGAATCTCAAGATTCGCCGATGTAAAGCTACAGCCTGGTCTGAGGTCTTGAGGCGGAACCTTAAAAGAACCACAGCAAGGCGTGGGGTCCTGAGGTAGAACCTCAAAATTCTTGAGGTATCCTGGAAAGTGCGAAAGCGAGGTGTGAGGTCCTCAGGCAGAACCTCAGAATTTCTTGAGGTAACGTTAGAAGAACCACAGGCAGTTCTGAGGTAACCTCAGAACGATACAAAAAAAAAAAGACTGCCAGCTACACAAAACACGGGAGTAAAAACCGGGACTGCTGTACTTAAAAAGGTACCTTAAAAGGTGGTGTACTTAAACCTTTTTAAGTACTCCAGTCCCGGTTTTTACTCCTGAGGTAACTTCAGACAACCTTAAGATAACCTGAGGTAACCTCAGGATTTCTGGAGTAACATCAAGACGTTTTTCCAATAGGGCACGTTCCATTAATAACAATGCCTCCAAGAAATTTATCTCGACCGTATTGATACCATTGAAGGAAAATGTAAGCTACATACATTCGTTGCTCTTTACGAACGTTACTGAGCAAATGTGGTTCCCATCTCGCATAGCTTTCGTTGACAAAGCTGAAGGAAATTTGTTCCCATGAGTATCAGAGTGCAATACCAGTGCCCGCCAGTTTCCGTTAACAATTCTCGGAATTTCAGAAAAGACACTCTCTCTTCCTTTCCAACCATACGGTATTTTGTAACACCCTCTCCCGTCCACTCCTCCCACAAGACCCCCACGCTTGTATGTAAGTTGTTAAGAAATGTTTCTCCTCCCCCTTATCATATTATTTGTTAATTATCTGTACTTGTGTGAACGGACTCCCTGTTTCATGCTTTAATACTCGTTTTCATATAAGTTTGTACTGTTGTCGTTTCTTTATTTTCCTGTTTACTTACTGCTAATTGTGTTGTTGTTTTTTGCTTGTTTATTTGTTTCTATCAAGTTCTGTAAATTCATCTTACACTCCAGTTCCCACCCCCCCATGTAATGTCATCCGGACCCTTGGGGTTCTCGAAATAAATAAATAAGTAAATAAACGTTGTTCCATGATGTTATAGCTGATCTCCCAGTGTACTGTTCATTGTGCAAATTTTCGCCGACCCTTTATGAAGGACACACCATTTCAAAGCTTGTAAAGTGTTTCCTATAAACAGGTGTTAACTGTCAGTGGATGTTCTCTAAAGCACTTTTTTTTTCTTTAATGAAAAGTAGGATAGCTCTTTCTTCACGGCCTGACATACTCGGAAGTATTAGTATCCATGCTTGAATGCCTGACACATAAGTGAACGGCACTTCATTAACCAACGTCTCTAGTGCCGGGATGTCACACCCAACTACTCCACCATTCAGTTCGTCCTAGTGGTATTCCCTTTGCGTAACAAATATAGGGAAACTTAGTTTCGGATGACCTTCGTAATTCCAGTTCACTTTCTTCATTTGGCTACATTTTTTAGATTTCTTGTGGTGACTCTTGTGGACAGATACAAACTTGCAAGACTTAATAATAATTGGGGTTTACGTTGCGAGACAACTGAGATCATGAGCGACGCCACAGCACTCGGTCTGTAGATTGCCCACCTGAGGGTCCTTTAATGTGCAATGAATGTTCACCACACAACACACCGTATTTAATGTTCCTTGCGGAAGATGGCGTGTCTAAGTAACTTCTATCCTGGCACCAAGTTGATGGCGTCCTTGGTCGGGCTCGAACCGGCGATCTAGGGATCAGAAGGCGAACACACTACAGGCTCAGCCACCAAGGCCAGTTCATGACAACTCGAACAACATAATTATGAAAGATAAAAGTCACTGAAAAGGTTCGCCAGCTGTAGGACTCGAACCCACATCTGGATTGCCGGTCCACCAATTTCTACCAATTGAGCTAAGCTAACACGCCTTCTCAGCGACTTCCAGGTTGCGTCATCTGAAGGAACAAACCAGCCACTCTCTCTCACTCATCCTCCTTTCACTCTTGCATTTTTGCTCACTCACACACACACATCCATACGACGGGATCGACGCAGGCGGCAACTGATGAACATGAAAGAACTGATGTTCTGAGGCTGGAACAACATAGAAGGGACCTTTAGGGGGGATCCTTATAAGGACCCTTGGAAGGGACCATAGAAGTATCGTCTATGTTGTTCCAGCCTCAGAACATCAGTTCTTTCATGTTCAACAGAATTATGTTAACTTTGTCATCAAGTAATTCAGTTTCCTGCATATGTTTTGTAACAATTGAACTTGAGTTTTGTCAGCCTGAAGGCTAAGCTTGGAACCACCTCTTATAATTTATTGACTATTTCATCCGTGAATGTGTTCACACCTCCTGAAAACATAATAAGCCCCTTAATAAGTAATAAATTTATTAAGAAATTAATAAATAGCTCACAATAACAATTCTGCTCTACGGCTGCGAGCCCCGCTGCTTCTGTGAACGTAGGCTAACCAACCAAAGAGTGTTTACCTGTTCCCAGTGAGCAGTATGTAAGCGACTTGCTTTTTTTCCTTCCAGCTATTTGCAGAATATGCTAGCATGGCAAGAAGTAAGGAGGGCCAGGGCAATGAAGTGTTCCAGAAACTCCTGTTTCTCATTCGTGACTGGCAATATCCTGGAGAGAAATCGTTTGGACTGAAAGGAGGAGAAGCGCTGCTTCGCCCCTGGCTGGAAAGGAACCCCACACTTCCACGTGAAGTATCCGAACTGCGCGAAAATATCAGATCCAGCTTCAGCGAAGTGAGATGTTTCCTCATGCCTAGACCCGGTGACGCGGTAGAGAACACGAGTTTCGACGGAAGGCTTCGTGGTAAGATCCCTGTACACTCAGCTTTCGTACATCCCCCTAGGAAGAGTATGTAGGGGGTCGTAAGGTGAAAACATTCCTCCCAGTTTACATATCCATATAGCTTTCAAACAAAAAGGAAACGACACTAATTTTAAGGCCGCCACCGCACGGACACCCGTCGTAAAGAAGCATGTCCACAACGTCGTAATCGGCATATACTTTTACATCTAGAGCGCTTCACTAGAAATGTGGGAGTCCCCTATTCTGTGAGTATAGAACGATGTCGATATTAGGACAGTGTTTTATGCGTAATACGTGCTTCCATATCGGTAAAGAGGTGACTGGAAGTTATGGTAATATCTATGAATAACTATCATTCCATTCACTGAACGTATAATGATTTTGTGTTCTATGGTATGTTTTTTCTTACTGCTGAACTTCATGCCTGAACAGTTATCGCAGACCGACAGGTGCGCAATTTTGCAAATCAACCAGCACGGCAGCAACGCAAGGATAACATCAGGTTTCTGGGGCAATATGTCAGAACTCGCCAATGGGAAGGGATTTCCGCTGATACCGTGATATGAGCACATTTTCGAAAACAGAACCACGGTCCTGAGTGGTCAAAATGGGAGCATGTACGTCAACAGAGCATCTCTTTCACTACCATAGAAGGAACCACAGTCGCTGTGTGTGCTTAAAGAGGAGTGTAGTCTTGCGAACAAACATACTGAAAGTGTTCACTCGGTTTTGTGTCGCCTTTAAATGCGTCTCTACGTATTGCTTACATGGTCACCATTTTCGAATCAAGCAGTTGGAGGAATCTGTTTGCTACAGCACCCATTCGCCGGAACGTTTGTCCTACTTATACTGCTTGCGACACACTTGTCAGGAATATCCAGAAGGTGGCCCGCTTGTCCCCTACCGGTGGTGTCGCTTTCGAAGGATCCGTACCATTATAGGCTCCAAGGGGAAATCGTGTTGCACAAAATGCCACCAACCGGAAGAGGTCATATTTGATATTTGAGCGTCGTCCGTCTTTATGCCTAGCATGGAGAAGAAATAATGCGAACAGACAACGAACAATATGCTCGAGTACGAGAGAAAGTTTCTCTTCGTTGGTGGGGCTATGTCAAACAAGGCTTCATCTCGAAACCATAATGGTATGGGTTTTTCGCACACGACACCGCCGACACGGGTCAGGTGGACCACAGACATTCTAGACCAGTATGCCGCAAGCAGTGCATTGTTTTCTAACTACGCACCGAAGTGCCATCAGTACCTCATAATATCAATCTTCATTCACAGATCTATCTAAAGATTTCAAATACCACATAGAAGACCTGTTGTCTTATCTTCTTTCACCCGAAATGCTTGTTCCGAAAAAGATCAGTGGAAGGATTATTACGTGCAAGGAGCTCGTGTGCATGTTTCAGGTGAGCTTCGTTCGTTTGTAAGTTGTAGAGGGTGTGTACTATCATGGGATGACGACAGTCTCTGGTAGTTAATTATGAGAACGTGTCGTGTTGTCTTTTTCTGTTCCGTGTCTCTGGTTTTATCGTCGTTTTTACAATGTACCAGCTCTCCTGCACCCTTGCACTTCTACCTCTGGTAGTCCGTCCATTTGTTTGTTTCTTAGTGTATGACTATAGTGCTTTTGTCGAATAATTATTCATCGTTATTGATAATAATTAATAATTATTCAATCATTCATGTGTATTTCGGTATTATTTGTGTAGTATTGCCTGATTATTATACAGGGTGTTCCAATTTAACCCCCGGGCTAAATAATTGGTGCACCAATCGGGTGCACCAATCACCTAACTTACTTTTTTACGAGCATCCGTCTGATACCACCAATAAGCTGCAAACAATGTAAATCAGTGGGAAGCGCTCATTATTTAAATTTATATAAATCTTATTTATTAACATTATTAGAAATTAATATTTATTAATTAACATTATGATGTCTTAAAAACATCATTTATTATATAAATATTGACGCGAGTTTCGTGAAAAACAAAACCACTAAAACAGGGCGCCGTCGGCAGCAATGGTTGGTACTACCCCTTTTGGGACCTTCAGTAGACACCTTTTAGAGAAGGATCTGCCCCGTGCACAACCAGTAACCGCCTGTCAACATCCCGCGGACGCTGCGCTGCGGATGTGGCGTGCGTCCGCGGGACAATGCATTCTGTTCAAGTGACGCCTGTTGCACGTCCGAACAACCATGCTAATTAAGCAAAATATATGCGAAATGAACGTCCCAGGTTGTCCGGATTCAGTCCCTATGGGCCTGGTTTCGAATCACTTTGTCTCTTCATACATAACATGCATATTCAATGCAAGCAATCATTTCTACGATCAGCGTCCTTATCCTTGAGCTAGAGCAATGCATTTTCTTGTAAGCGCTGGCTGTAGATGAGAGATAATGACACTGGTCGCCGCAAGTACACTTCTCGCTTCCAATAATAATCATATCTCACAGTACAGTTACCAACAAAAGACAAGAATACACGTTTCAAAATCTTTTATTTTCGTATTTTGAGCTCCTCACTGCCTGTTACACGCAAGAACACACACATCAATAGAATAATGATGTCATGGAGGGGGGGGGGGGGCTATGTTTATTAAAGATAAAGGAAAGGGAGAAAGGTCATGGGTCATTTACCGCCGCTAGGACGGTCGCCGGTATGGGGTCGACGGCGAACAGGTGGCCTCAAGCGCCCACCTGTGCACGTAGTTCGGATGGGGTGCGCACAGCCTCTAGAGGGTGACGTATGTGGGACGTCTGCTGCTGTATAGCATTTGAGGCATCCTAGCTAAGGCGTCCCGGAGGCGTTCAATGCGGATGCTCGGACCCTTGTCGGCTGTCCACGGGCGATTGTGCGTTGTGTGGGCACGAAAGCGGGTCATTTGTTGCAGTAAATAATTGGTTTCAGTATACATATTTTTGTGGCCGCTGGTCGCGCTAAAGCGCAAAAGGAAGTTCTTCCACTCCCGTATCCACGAATGAATTACGCGTTCTTGAGCTTCCATCGCAGCGAGGAGTGCTGAAGAAAAAGTAACAGCGTTAGACAGGCTTCACCCGTCTGCCACCCCGCTTATCTGATCTATATGGGTCCTTTCTGTTACGATCCCACGCACCAAGCACAGTTTAGTCACGTACTACCTCGATATGACATTCTTTCCACTAGCACAGCACTGGCCAAACTTTTTCTGCGAGACTCTCGTTGCGAAGTAAGCCCAAGAACGCGTAAGTCATTGGTGGATAAAGGAATGGAAGAGCATCCTTTTGCGCTTCACCGCAACCAGTCGCGGCAAAAATATGTAACCCGAAACCGATTAATCACTCCAACAAATGACCCGCTTCGGTGGCAGATTTTTGTCCGAAAGGTGTTCCTAAATGTCCGAAATGGGCAGCACCATTTTAATGCCGACGTTCCCCTGCTTTAGAAATTACGTTTTTCACGAAACTGATTTGAATTTTGACTTAAATAATGAGCGGCGCCCACTCACGCACACGAATTATTTAGCCTGGGGATCGAAGTGAAACACCCTGTATAAGTGACATGACAGACGCAAAAACTGTTCTCGATCTTTTCAGTTTTCATGCATCAACACCTACTGTCCGCACCACTCTTTGTTATATCTACATAACATAGCTGTTCGTCAGAATCGTGAAGAATACAAGCGTCTTTTAACGTTTTTTTTTTTTTTCCTTACTACATCAACTTCTTTTATATATGTTTTCATTACTTTAGACGAGATGTTCACCATAACCTGAAGTTATCATGACTGTTGTGCACTACTGTGTAGGCTTTCGCCATTGGTAGGCAATTTTGAAATAATGAATTATGAGAAATTATTTTCCATCGAGCACACTCTAGAGATATTAGGATTTAGATATATTGATCTCTGTGCGTGAGAGTGCCAGTGGGAAAATCACTATTAAAATTCGTTCATATGTTTCAGACTTATTTCAGCGTCTTCGACCAAAAGGAGCTCCCTCAACCCATGTCTGTTTTCAACGTAGGTTCGACTACACATGATTTTTCGTAGTATATAACAGAATAAAAGTGACGTAGTTTTGAAGAACAACGTACCTCTCATATGTTAAGGGGAGCAAATTTTATACAACGAAGAATTGTAATCTTTCCCTGTACATTCTGCATCTGACACATTTTAATAATGAGGTAGGAGTGATCTTCAGTATATTTACTTTATTCACAGGCAACTGCATTTGTCCACAATAAGCGAATCATCGACGAAATCGTGAAGAAATATGATGCCGCCATGGAAGGAGTAAGACACCTATTAACATATTTCTCTCGCTCGAAAACGCTAAATACACTCGAGTTATCAATGTGGACATTTCAAAGCCCAGCCGTGAAACCCCGTGGCTACAGCTGTTCGACTGCAAGTGACGTAGTTGCTGAACGCTGTGTCACTATGACGTGTATTGCAGAGTCTCCTTTCTTGAACTCACTGTAGTCGTGTTCAGTTTAAGAAGACACAAAAAAATAGTACGTCAACTGCATATGCCGTTGGAGGCAACGACACGCAATAGCGCGCCACGAGAACTACCGCAGCATCACCATGCACCATCAGTGGGAGATCACACTTTCCTGCTACAGCGTGGCGTGATGCGACCAATCTTAACAGCGCCAATACGGAATCGGAGCGAGTACAATGGATAACATTATCAGGCGCAGCAATTGAGCGCCATGCTACTTATCTGCGGCGCAGTAATATTTCCAGAGCTGACGAACTAGATTTCGTTTCATTCTTGAGCTGAACACGGCCTTAGTAAATTTGGCTGAATAAGGCGTCATACTTCCGCTCTTGGCTCTGTCGGCAGCGTAGCGAAGATTAATAAGGCATTAGTTTAGTACGGTGGTCACTGGTGGCACCGTAGCTTATCATTCCCATGGACCGAAATCACATGCCATTTTTCGCGTGTCCTAGCACTTAGATACTAAAGTAGAAACTGTAACAAAGGGACGCAGACAAGCGGGTTAAGACAACAGATACAGACTACTAAACAACAGATAGACCTGCAGATTCGCAACTAGCATAAGTTTGCTGGATAGAGACAATATCTAAAGTACACAGGTCCAACAACCAATGGAAATAATGTATATATTGTCTTTATCCATTAAACTTATGCTAGTTGCTAGTCTGCAGTTCTGTCTGTTGTTTACTGTCTCAACCCGCTTGTCCGCATCATTTCGCTGCAGTTTTTATTTTAGTATGTAGTCCGACCAACTACCCATCTCAACCCACTTGTCCTAGCAATTTGCTGAATCGCAACTCAACGATCGTAGTAAAGAAGCAATCAGGTGATATTTCACCCGTCTCGAAACCCTGTCGCACTCGTCGACTGCTCCACCAGGACTCACTATGCAAAATGCAAAATGTGTTGGCTGTTTGGTGTGTTGTTACTAAAAGAAAAAACGTTGGGCATCTCTATCCTCCCATGACGTCAAAATGGTCCGGTAAATTCGTTCATTTCTGGTCAGCTCTCGGGCCTCTTAAACACGGCTGGGCCGCGCAGAACTACGTCACGAGTCCCATGCGAGGGGGATAGGATACGTCACCATTTACCCTCTACCTTCCTTCTTCCTTGGATTAGCTCTCTCAAAGAGTAAGATATTGCTTTAGAAGTATGCAGAATAGAGGTCCCCGATCGCCCGCTGAAGATCACCTGCTCCCGTCGTTGCTTCGCAGGAGCTGGTTTTATTCGTTGTACTGCACGCAGCCAGCAAATATATATAAAAAAAAGAACTAACAAGAAAACTTGGGGGGGGGGGGGGGGGGGTCACTCACTGCTTCTTTAAAGGAGACATTAATTCCTTGATCTGCCAAATTAGCGGTTCAAGCCGGCACCCAACTGGTAACTCAATGTCGATTTCGGATTTGATGAATAGCTTGTTCGAGGAACGCTGTTTTCTCCGCCCGACTCTCAACGAGCACTTTCAATGCCCCTGCCTGCAAACAATAGCCTATCCTCGTAACTTCTTAATTAGTTAATGAGTATTAGCATACACATACTGGCAACGCAACAGATGACAATAAAAACTTAATATCACGTTGAAATTCATGTTCAGGTATCATCGCTTGGTGAAACAAACCGATATGTCATTCCAGGTCGTCGTATACAGTGAACCCTCGTTAATATAACAACCACTGTTCCCGCAGATTTTGGTTATAAAGCGAACTGTCATACTAACGAGAAACGCACACTCCGCCGATCGCGGAGACCGCTTCGTTCCGGTACTTCTGACATGCACGACAGCAGCAACTGTCCCGATAGTATAACCGAGTCCCGTGAACACTGCCATTTCTATGCAGTACAGTGCTTTGGCAATCCGAAATTGAAAAAGTTACTTATAGTGAAATGTACCATGCAGATACGATGATATAATATATAATAATTACATTAATGTATATGTATATGCCGACGTGTTCCCGCATGCAGGAATTCTAATACGCCCCTCCATTTCATTACATAACTGCTTTACAGATCGTCAAGAGGAGTGTTCATTCCGAATCTGAAAGTGAGATTGAAATGGAACACGGCAAACTGATGAAAGAGTGCTTGGCACAGTTCGAGAGCGAACCGAAGCTCGGAAAGGTCGACGCAGCACTTCGAGAACAGCTAACGAAGGTAATGTACCGTAGCAGCGTTTACGTTCGGCTGTCAAGAACATACAGCACATGGCGCCATTAGTGCATGCGGATTATGCGGCCAGGCAGATATACTGTGGGAAGGCACATGTAGCTCTTGAGCTATTGATTACCTAAAATTCGCCAAACGTAACCATTAGATATTTCCGAGAAAATGCGAGATAGCAAAATTGGAGCCAATAATCATTTAAATCCACCTGTCACAAAAATTCAGAAACGAGTATGGGCTTTGATATAGATACAGATATACAGTTGAAGACGGACTGCATATTGTTACCAGTGGTGTGAGGATATTCAAACTATTTTGGCTTTGCAATTAGTTAGGCAATTAAATGAACTTACTTCGTTTTTTTTTGTTATTATTATATAAGGACTGAAGTCAAAATGTAGGGGAGGAAGTTGCGCCGGGCGATACAGTGACATGAAACCCGTTAATTGGAACTTTGAACATCTAACGGATCCTTCTTCTTCTTTCTTTCTTTTTTTCACTGCTCCAAAGGATAACTTTTTCAACATTCATTTTTCAACAGTTTGGCGCATTGTTCGTCAAACACCTTGTATATCAAAGAACGTGCTTGTTTCAGGGTGAAAGATGATATGCTGAAATAATGGCTGGTTCCAATTCTACTGCTTACATTTGCCCGTGAAAACGTGCAATTAATGAGCAAATTAATGAATTTAGGTAAGCAGTCGTCCAATCCATGCGCTTTCCAACAGAATGTCTGGCTTTGCCGCATAACCCCCCCTCCCCCCTATGACAAATAGAATCAATGAGGCTCTCGCATCTTTTTTTACAAGAAAAAAGATATATATATATATATATATCGGGAAACCATAAAAGAACGTCCTGTGTAGCTACTACAGAGAAACACGCATATTTCAAGGTGCATGGTGCAAAAACAAAATGTTCATTACTATGACGTTCATCACCACCGTGCCCATCTTTATGATAGGATTCTAATCTTGTCAGAAATAAGGTTATGAACGAGGTATACTGGATGGCATTAGGAATCACAGCTTACGGTCACAAGTTGGATTCCTAATCCAACCACTGAGAAGAATTGCGCGGTGTGCAGTGGAATATCTTTTTTTTTTGCGTTAGCGCCGCGACGCAGCTGTGGCTATGAGCGCCGTACAGATGTAGACAGATGGGGAGAGGACAGCAGGAGAGAGTGGGGGACAGGGGTGTTAGTACGCATCCCGGGCCGACTTCAGGGGGAACTGTGCACTCTCAGGAAAACCCATGGAGAACCTCAGACAGCGCAGCCGGTGGTAGGATTCGAACCCAGCACCTCCAAGCCTTCAACCACCTTGGCTACCACCAACAAGCTGGACGGCTTAGCCCGCTCGGCCATGCTGCTGGTTGTACGTAGGGATACTTAAAGAACAATGAGGTGACATGAACATGATTAACATGTGACATGCTGACATGGCTAACATGGCTCGAAACGCTGCTTCATCCGTCAAGCTGTTCATCGCGAGTCATCACCTAAAATAATTTTGCTCTGCGGTGTATCATAGCTGTGCAATCAAATTCACGAAAACAGTCGGAGAATGCAGGAACAGATGCGATCCTAGCGTGACGTAGGGGAAGTCCCCGTGTCCCCTTTTTCTCAGCTCACGCGCCTCTCATACATGCTTGAGCTGGGTCGCTGTACGTCACCAGTCACGTGCCCCGGGACCATGTTAAGTCGCGCCAACCTATCGACAGAGTCCTCGCCCGCGCTCAGTAGGTGACCTGCGCTCTTTCGCAAGAGCTCATTTTATTCGTCGCAGAACACGCCGTAACGAAAAAGAATTAGACAAAGGTGGTCACCTCAGTCTTCCTTTAATATGTAATGGGAATATTCGGAGTGGACGATGTTGAATAGGTTGACATGATGATATTATTGCCCTGCACTGTAAAGTGCTGTTCTGAATGTTGAGCCGTTATCAAGGAATGCAATAATTTTGTCGCCAATATTTTCGTGAATTGCACTTGTCAACGGAAGCCGTACGTGCGCGTTCCTTGTGTAGGGAGCCGCCCAATCTGCAACGCCATCAGCGCTCGTTCACATTGGTCGCGCTAATGAATGCACGGCGCACGGGGCGCTCGGCCAGTTGTTCCCGTGCATTAGCCAGAACGTTGTCTCTTTCCTGGAACACGCTACCTACAAACTGGTGACCCGACGTCTCGATGGACGCTCCACGGACTGCGTCATCAGCCCCGACGTCCCCTCCAGTCCACGATGCTGGAGACTATCCGTCGATCGCCGCCGTCGGCGGGGAGATTAAGCTTCCCCCATTCTGGACCAAGAATCCCCGGGCCTGGTTCTCTCAAGTTGAGGCGCAATTTGCACTTCGGCATATTTCGTCCCAACTTACCAAGTACCTTAACGTTGTGTCCGCGCTGCCCATGGAGATCGCCGACCAGGTTGATTACCTCTTGGCTTCCCCACCGCCTGACAACCCCTACGATCGGCTGAAGGAGGCTATTCTTTCCCGCACTGAATGCACCGAGCAATCCCGGCTCCGCCAACTTCTATCCGAGGAAGAACTGGGCGATCGGCGGCCAACCCAATTACTGCACCGCATGAAGCAGCTCCTCGGAGACTCGGCTGATACTCAGCCCTCGATCCTGCGGGAGCTCTTCCTCCAGCGGCTCCCACGGCAAGTCCGCTTGGTACTGGCCGGATCTGACGAGGTCCCCCTCGATAACCTTGCCCAGTTGGCGGACCGCATCATCGACTACTCCGCCCCCTCTGCGCCACCTTTCACACGGACTGAGAACATCGCGGCTGTTTCCCCGTCTGATCCTACGCTCCTTGCCCTACAAGCGCAAGTCAAAGAGCTTACGGACGCTGTTGCCGCTATGCGCGCTGACCTTTCTGGTCGCCCACGGTACCGACGCTCTCATTCTCGTCGGCGCCGATCCCCTTCCCGCAGCCCGGCCTCCCAGGGGGATGTATGCTATTTTCACCACAAGTTTGGCGACCGTGCCCTCAAGTGCACTCAGCCGTGCTTCTGGACGGGAAACTCGGGGGCCAGTCGATAGCGGCGGCCTACGACTCTGGCCCACCGGCAACCCGTCTGTTCTTCATCACCGACCGGGTCGCGGGCCATCGGTTCTTGGTGGATACGGGTGCCGAGGTCAGCCTTGTGCCTCCTACATAGGCCGACCGAGTCCACGGCAAGTCCTCCGCCACCCTCCAAGCCGTGAACGCCTCATCGATCTCTACCTTTGGTCTGCGGTCCCTTGCCATTGACATCGGCCTACGAACACTCTTTCGGTGGGTCTTCGTAATCGCCGACGTACCTCACCCTATCCTCGGCGCTGACTTCCTCCAGCATTTCGCACTCGACATCAGTCTCTCGCGCAGGAAATTGACAGACACCTTGACCACCCTTTCGGTGTCTGGTTCGCCTGCGCTGCAGACTTCTACGGGCATTCGTACTGTGCTGCCTGCGTCCCGCTACGCCACTATTCTAGCTGATTTTCCCGCTGTGACCAAGCCGTGCAACCCTGAGGTTACGCCCACGCACTCAGTCATGCACCACATCCAGACCACCGGACCACCCGCGGTATCACGCCCCCGTCGGCTCTTCGGTGAGCGTCTCCAGATTGCTCGCCGTGAGTTTGACCACATGCTGCAGCTGGGGCTCATCCGTCCATCGACCAGCCAATGGTCATCACCGCTACTACATATGGTACCGAAGAAGGACCCCGGCGATTGGCGGCCTTGCGGCGACTATAGAGCCCTGAATTCCCGCACAGTACCAGACCAGTATCCCTTGCCGCACATCCACGATTTCACCAGTGGCCTTGCTGGTGCGATCACCTTCAGCAAGATCGATCTGGTCAAGGCCTACCACCAGATCCCGGTAGCGCTCGAGGACATTCCGAAGACCGCCATTATCACACCGTTTGGCCTCTTCGAATTCGTCCGAATGCCGTTCAGTCTTCGGAATGCTGCACAGACTTTCCAGCGCTTTATCAACGAGGTCATACGAGGTCTTCCATTCGTGTTTGCGTATCTGGACGATCTGCTCATTGCCAGCAAGTCTCATGAGGAACACGAAGCACACCTGCGCCAGGTGTTCCAGCGCCAGCACGACAACGGCCATCAATCCCTGCAAATGCCTTTTCGGCGTTCCATCGTTGGAATTCCTCGGCCACAGCGTGTCGGCGGACGGCATTTCACCGCTCCCGTCCAAGGTACAAGCCGTTCAAGACTTCCCCGTGCCTTCTTCACTGCGGAAGCTCCGCGAGTTTCTCGGCCTCGTAAACTTCCATTGCCGTTTTATCCCACACTGTGCCGACCTCTTGCGACCCTTGACAGACCTGCTTCGTACGCACACCAAGGCGAACTCCCCTCTGACTCTCTACTCAGAAGCTCTCACTGCCTTCCAAACCATCAAGGCGGCCCTTGCATCAGTCGCCATGCTCGTACATCCGGTGTCATCGGCACCTACACGCCTAATGGTGGACGCCTCATCTCATGCCGTTGGCGCCGTTCTCCAGCAGCAGCAGTCCGGGGATGATTGGGCCCCCTTGGCTTTCTTCTCTCAGCGGCTCAAGCCATCCGAAATGAAGTATAGCACCTTTAGCCGAGAACTCCTCGCCATCTACTACGCTGTGAGGCACTTCCAGCATTACCTCGAAGGCCGGCGGTTCTACGTTCTCACGGACCATAAACCTCTTACGTTTGTCTTCAAGTCCAACCGTGACACATACCCCCCGACCGACCTCCGTCGTCTCTCTCTCATCTCGGAGTACACCACCGACATCCGCTTCGTTCGTGGTGATCAGAACGCTCCGGCCGACGCACTGTCACGCCTCGAGGGTGCCACGTGTTCGGCTGCCATGACCTTCGACACTCTGGCCGCCGCGCAAGCAGGAGATCCTACGCTTAGTCACCTTCTCTCGGACACGACCAAGCACTCCCTACAGCTTCAGAAGGCGCCTCTACCCTTTTCGTCGTCTGACATATGGTGAGACCTCTCTGGCCCCGTCCTCCGTCCCTACTTGCCGCCCTCCCTGCGCTTCCCTACCTTTCAAGATCTTCATAACACCAGCCAGCCTGGGATCCGTGCCACGCAGCGACTATTGTCATCTCGCTTTGTGTGGCCGGGAATGAACACGGACGTTCGACGTTGGAGGAGGGCTTGCATCGCTTGCCAAAAGGCCAAGATCACACGTCACACCAAGACACCCGTTCATCCCTTCACCTTGCCTGACGCACGGTTTCAGCACCTTCATGTCGACCTCGTTGGTCCATTACCCCCGTGCCACGGCCATCGCTACCTTCTTACTATCGTGGACCGCTATACACGATGGCCGGAAGCGGTTCCCCTTCCCGATGCGACTGCAGATACCGTGGCGCACGCCCTCCTCTCCGCCTGGATCGCACGGTACGGCTGCCCCGCCCGCATTACCACCGACCAGGGACGGCAGTTCTAGAGTGCCCTCTTCAGGCGACTCATGGCGCTCCTCGGCATTCACCATCTGCGGACCACAGTCTACCACCCCGCTGCAAACGGTCTGGTCGAGCGTTTTCACCGCCAGCTGAAGACCGCTCTCATCGCTCGCCAGGCCGGGACTCATTGGGTCGACCATCTGCCCCTAGTCTTGCTGGGCATTCGCTCCGCCCGGAAGCACGACCTTGCCTGCTCTGCCGCAGAGTTGGTTTTCGACACGACCCTGCGTTTGCCCGCTGACTTCTGGTGCCCCGGTCAAACAGATCAGCCTGTTCCCCCGGCCGACTATGTCCACGGCCTCCGACGCTTCTTCCGTCAGCTTGCTCCGACCCCCCCCCCCCCCCCCCCCGCGCCAGCCCACCACTGTCCCGGTTTTTGTTTCCCAAGATCTCAAGTCCTGCACACATGCCTTCCTGCGTCGTGACACCGTTCGCCGTCCCCTGGCCCCTCACTACGACGGCCCCTTCCGTGTGCGGTGCCGGTCTGACAAGACGTTTCCCTCGTGAATGCACGAGGAGCACCGTCACGAAGCCTGGGACGGAGTTACGCCGTGAATATGACAATGGCGTATTGATCGCGGTGCGCTGCAGGAGCGTGGTCGTCAAATGCCAGGTCGTTGAACGAGTAGGATGACCACGCAGCGAGTCATCGGAGGAAATAGGCACCATACCTTCAGCGATGGTATCCGCAGTGGTTCGTGAAGTCGCCGCCAAAGTTGGGACGGTAAAAGGCCGAAATACGCCCAACATGGTGTCCGTTGATGGGGTCACTAAACGGAGAGGAAAATAGTGTTCCTCTATACGAGGCACACCGGCTACGATGAAATGTCCTAGCGGGCAGATGTTCTCGGGCTCACACTATCACGGAGCCGGTACCGGTATCACGCGGCCGGCTCGCTGTCTGGCACAGTGGCGCGGGGCAGCAGATGTGCGCCGTGTTCGTCCATGGGCCGCCACACACACATTGCGTATTTGAGTCGTGATTACACATGAGAAACTTTATTTGCTGATGAAAGATAACAGATACTAATGCAACCATGGTTTATACCTTCGTTGCAGGATCTCAATGCCCGGTTCGACATGTGCAAACGTACTCGTACAATGCTGAGGGAGCACAGCGAGGTAAGTCCAATTGTTATGTGCCGCTACTATGGTTGTGTGCCGTCCTATATGTCTCACTGAATTCTGTGCAGGAGATGCAGCATCGGGCTGGGAAAGAACGAGAAGAGATTGAGCTTGCTTTTCAAGAAAAACTCAAACAGGTTATCTTGATAGTATTTCTTTATATGATTTCACCTGCCGGCATCTAACGTGTAGTCCATGTAACCAGGGTTGGTTCCCGAAAGTAATAACATTACCGATTCTGTTCGAATACCTAAAGAACCCATCTTTTCCTTGTTGTTGTCGCCCAGAGATATACAGGGTGTTTCCTGTAACATGTCCGTGAATTATATATAAAGAGGTTCATGTTCTACAAAGGTGCCGCTTGCTGTATTGGCACTTTTGCCACTAGGAAAGACCGATTTTGTCAATTTTCAACTGCAATAAATCGAGTTTTTAAAATTCATCTCGCTAATTTTCCAAATCAACCCCGCGTTTTTCTAACGATAATGGAAAGCCCAAGTTCGATTTACCCCGAAACATCACTGATCCTATCCAGCATCGCAGCAGATAAAAAAAAAGAAAGCAAAAAACGCCGTTTTCGAACTCGTAAATTGCACGGCGCGCGTATTTGCAATACGCGGCATCATTGTACAATGTCTAGATCTTCTGAATATAATTCATGGACACGTTACGGCGAACACCCTGTATACGATACTCGTTTTGGTTTCTGTTTGCTTGAGACCATTCCGGCTGTTTCGGCATTACGTTGCTGTTCTTTTTGCAACGTGGTGTAAACAGAGACACAGTACTATTAGCAGTGGCGTAGCCAGACCTCCAAGGTAGGGGGGGCTCGATACGAAAACTCGCCCTACCCCCCCCCCCCACCGCTGATCCTGGGCGCGACAACATACACATACTCGTGCACGCCGCAAAGTGCGGTTAAAAAAAAAACTGAACGAAAATAATTGATTTGGTCGTGCACAATACGATTACATGTATAGGCTGTCATGTCCAATGAGGTGGTGCCACGAGATTGGAAGGATTTTGAAAAGCTCATACTTTGAAAACCATTCAAGAGTGCTGCTTAGACGCCATGAACTGTAAGAACTTTCGCGATCGTCACACTGTCACCCCCCATATATTATTTTCTCCTCGGATTTGCACGATTTCCGTGGGTCGTTCCGTGGCAGGTAGGGGGGGCTCGAGCCCCCCCTAGCCCCCCCCGTGGCTACGCCACTGACTATTAGAGACAATCGCTGATGCAACTCCATGATAGAGCAGCGTGAGCGATTGACACAACACACACAGACGCGATGGTTCGCGTGTTTTAGCACATCGCTGTGGGTCGCCTATATATATCATGTACTTCACCCACGATCTAACCGCTATCTATTTACCCGCCATACTGTATAAAACACTGACGGCTTAAATGGAAAGCTTGTCACGGATGTACTAACGTGGTACCTCAGATTAAAATAAAAAATGAGGAGGGATACGATAGGCGACTTCTGTTTCTGCTGTTGATACCTGTGGTGTCTTACACCGTATCGTACAGCATTGACGAGCCAGCCAGCCTCCTTCCGTCCCAAACTTTATTCTACTTTCCCTCGTGCCGTGAGGTCCATAACTATACGAAGCCAGAGTACTTTAGCGTTTTCCACATGAACATCAAAACAACATCGACACTAGTTTTAGATAAAGCATCGGCAAACATCTTTGCGAAAAGCGTCCCTCATGAAAACAAGAGCCAATGTTGTAACATATGGGGCATAACAAATATGAGTGATCGGATTTCACGTTATCGTCTTTATTGCTGTGATCCTCTGTGCAGCTGCTGTGCTTGAAGGTCTCCAAATCCCACCAGCTGGCGCTCCCCGTCGTCCTTTCTGAGCTCATTTTGTTTTCAGTAGGGCGCGCCGCGGCCAAAACAAAAGAGTAAATTGTGGGAGGCAACCCCAGTACGCCTCTCACGGCGTGACAACCGCTGGTGGGTTCCATACCTTTGAGGGCGCATTCCTTGCGGAAATCAGTCTTAATGTATCCCGACGTATTACTACGTGCACTACAGTGTAGTAGTACAGTGTGGTCGGTGTACGGCGAACATTGATACGGACCTACGTAATAGTTACCGGAAAATTTTCATGGACATTTAAAATTCATACGTATTCCCTATCCGTTGTCACAGTATTACGTCTGAATATTTCAAAGTTTGTGTTGGTTGATTGGTCACTCTCAACAAAAAAGATGAGTTGGCAGTGCACACGCCACTTCTGTTGAAAGACTCCACTGTACTTTTAGAGCGTTGCGGCTTGTAAGTGTTCAGTGCTGTGGATATCTCCTCTAAGAGCATCTCATTGATGACGAGCTCCGACATTCCACCTTAATGCGAAAAATCGCACTTTACATTGTGCACTGAGTATCAGCAGACCAATTTGTCGCAAAGCAGAGCCATGCCGAACATCGAGACAAGTGCTTGATCAGGAAGGAAAATGGTCTTTTCCCCTCTAATAAAGCGTATTTTCTGTGTTAGGCGATGGAAGAGGAGAGGACTAGACACATGGACGAAATTGCTGCTATGGCTGGAACACACAAACTAGATATAGAAAAGGTAAATTCGAAGCTCATCTTTCTTTTGGCAGTCATCAGAGATATGGAACAGTACACATCCTGATGTCATTTCGTACTTTTCGCAGGTGAAAAAGGCGATGGAGGGTCAATCAATACAAAATAAGATCTTGGATCTTCTGGCTGGAGCAGTAAACGCTCTCCCCAGCGTGATGCAGACCTGGAGCAAATTTATGGAAAATCAAAAAAAGACGACTAAGTAGGAACCAGGTACTGA
Organism: Ornithodoros turicata; assembly: GCF_037126465.1. Taxonomy (NCBI): domain Eukaryota; kingdom Metazoa; phylum Arthropoda; class Arachnida; order Ixodida; family Argasidae; genus Ornithodoros; species Ornithodoros turicata. The sequence goes on along the minus strand of NC_088201.1, from coordinate 211,662,412 downwards.
AATATTATTATGCTGATCAACGCAATTTATAGGGACGGTCGCATACGACCCAGTTGATTTCGAAACTGCAGTGTCGAAACAAGATAATCACTCAAATATCCCCGTGCAAATAAAAACGCTAAGGAATCCCCGGTTAAGAATATGTCGTTAAAAATAAATCGTTTCAGAATACCCCCCAATATCAACCATACGGTTGCTACTGTCAAGTGGTATGGTCGCGAGTGAAATAGATAGTCTGCTTCGACAAATAGTACCAAAATCTGCTAATTTAATTGGGGTGTATCCCGTTTGAAACTCTTAAACATAACATTTCCAAAATAAACGCGTAAGTAGCCACGGTTAATTATCAATCTCCCAGAACATATGTTTAAAGATCAACGCACAAAAATAATCGCTTAAATATCCCCGTGTAAATAAAAACGCTAACGAATCCCAGGTTAAGAATATGTCGTTAAAAATAAATCGTTTCAGAATACCCCCCAATATCAACCATACGGTTGCTACTGTCAAGTGGTATGGTCGCGAGTGAAATAGATAGTCTGCTTCGACAAATAGTACCAAAATCTGCTAATTTAATTGGGGTGTATCCCGTTTGAAACTCTTAAACATAACATTTCCAAAATAAACGCGTAAGTAGCCACGGTTAATTATCAATCTCCCAGAACATATGTTTAAAGATCAACGCACAAAAATAATCGCTTAAATATCCCCGTGTAAATAAAAACGCTAACGAATCCCAGGTTAAGAATATGTCGTTAAAAATAAATCGTTTCAGAATACCCCCCAATATCAACCATACGGTTGCTACTGTCAAGTGGTATGGTCGCGAGTGAAATAGATAGTCTGCTTCGACAAATAGTACCAAAATCTGCTAATTTAATTGGGGTGTATCTCGTTCGAAACTCTTAAACATAACATTTCCAAAATAAACGCGTAAGTAGCCACGGTTAATTATCAATCTCCCAGAGCATGTTTAAAGATCAACGCACAAAAATAATCGTTTAAATATATCCGTGTAAATAAAAACGCTAACGAATCCCGGGTTAAGAATGTGCCGTTAAATATAAATCGTGTCAGAATCCCCCCCAAGATCAACCATACGGTTGCTACTGTCACGTGGTATGGCCGCGAGTGAAATATAAAATCCGCTTGGCAAATAGTTCAAAAGTCGGCGAATTTCGTTAGACTTCTGCCATGAGTATATTTTATATTTCGTACATCGGACTTCCATACTTCGCACGCGAAGCAAGCGTACTTCACTTCAACGTCAGTGTAAACCCAACTCAGCCAACTCAGAGCACACTCACGAACGAACGAGCGATCAGAGCTGCCACAGTTCCCGTCGATGTTTTGTCAAGCGAAATAACGCGGGACATGCATATAATGCATAGGCTTTTCTACACTAGAAAGCAAAAAATAGCAACAACACGCAGAGAATAAATATGGCAGCCATGACAGGCCACAAGGTAGAGGGTGAGTGCTAACAAGGGGAGAAACCGCGAATATAAGCTACGTCTTACTGCTGTCCTCTGCGTCGAAATACACACCTATCACTCCGCTGTCGTGTTGGACTGCAGGATATATTTTAAAACAGTTTATTTTTAACAATATATTTTTAAATAGTTTATTTTAGCGATATATTTTTAAAGAACTTATTTGTAACGATATATTTTGCAACGATATATTTTCATGGTGGATTCTTGAGCGATTGTTTTTTGGGCGGGGATTTTTGCGTAGTTGATTCCTTATCGGGGAATTTTACGCGGTTTGCTGTGACACAATATATTTTGAAAGAGTTGTTCTTAAATAATTTATTCTTAGTTCTGATTATTAGTGTAACCTCCTGTCGAAACTGCGGGAGAGTCCAAGTACAACAGGGTTGAACGAATTCCAACCGCACACATATCTTGAAAACTTTGCCCGTAATCTGCGCCTGAGGGAGTTTTTCCACGATAAAGGGCACTCCAGATAGACGACTTGCCCTTTCAAAACATGTTCCAGTTGCCCAACCACTGAACACAGGGACCGGCATCTCGATGATTACATCCAAGCTGTGCGAAAGGACATCCTCAAAATAACGTCCAAAAGAGGACCGCCACGGCACAATCTGTCAAGTGAAGAACGCAAAGCACTCAGCAACCTTGCAGAAAGAAAGGACATTGCGCAATACATCGGACAAACCTGCACGTCATTCAGAATTTTCAGAATTCGCTTCAACAACCACAAGTCCCACACCAAAATAAAACCGGAGCTTCCGCTGTCTGGGCACATGGTCCTTCCTCTTCATGCAATCGAGAAACTCTGTACTGCCATAGCACAATCCGGATTCAAGAGCGATAGGGATCGTGAAATGAAGGAATCCTTTTTAGTACATAAATTCAATCCGACCCTAAACGAACACCCGGGTTCGCTGTCCACTGTGAAAAACATGAAGGAAAGGTAACGCCTACAACACAACAGGAAGCTACAGCCGTTTACGCGACGAAAATAAGTCCTTTCCACGCAAATGCTACTTAGGGAAAGCCACTTCTCTACCACCACTCCGAACCCCCCCCCCCCCCCCCCCCCCCCCCACGCAAACACACTCGACAGGATCCCGCGCATTTCTGACCTTCATCCGGCAACCTCAAAGCAGTGCGATTTCCGTTGCCCCACCGCTGTCGTAGCGCTCGAAAGTGAGTGTTTTCTGTTTGACGAGCTCATTATATCTTTTCAGTTGAGAAAGACCGGTCCACCGTTCGAAACGTTGTGCCTATGTAATTTCTAAATGAGTTAAGTGAAGTCGTCTCAAAATATTCCTTTGGTGAAGTTTCCTTCGGGTGCGCTCTTTGCTAACTTATTTCAAATCGAAAATAGCAGAAGCTCTGTAGCTGCACGTTGCGTATATGTTTGTAATTTGATCGTGCTCTTCCAGCCCAGGACAGCCGTCTCGCTTTACTTGGGGCTCTTCAGCTAGGCACAGGTATCGTGTCACTTCCCTACGCCGGGCTGAAGAGCTCCAAGTAGAGCGAAACAGCTGTCCTCGGCTGGGAGTGCACGATCAAATTACAAACACACACACACATACACACACACACACACACACACACACACACGCATATATATATATATATATATATATATAAGTAAAATAATAAGATGTGGACGACAGATTACAGGAGAGTTCACAAAAACTAATTTATTTAATGGGTAATTTAACACATACTATACTATGCTATGAAACGTTTAAAAGAACGGTCGACGTTTCAGCAGTGGTACGACGTTCGTCAGGAAAAAAGAAATAACTATATATACATATATATATATATATATATATATATATATATATATATATATACATATATATATATAAATAATTGGGTAAAAAAGCCATTAAAGAGACAAGTAAATGACACTGCACGTGTTTGAAATCTATCTATATATAGGTCGTATATAGTGTCTATACAGGGTGTCCACGCTAAGTGTGAACATATTTTTTAAATATATATATATCACTTTTTCCAAGATGAAATCAATTGCAATATAGCATGTGTTGAAGGGCACTCCCTAACAGGACATTAGCAAAGTCCAAAGGCAATGTCTTAATTAACTTTCATTAATTATCATTTTAATTGTAAGAGCTACAAAGTTGTCCCAATGAGAACATCTGTTCCTTTCGGTCACCTGATATCGTAGCCGTTTTCAGAACAAAAATCCGTTCTATAGATGGCCCGCAAAAAATTACTGAAGGAACGCAATTTTTTTCTTTATTTTGTTCATTGCGCATCTTCGCAGACGCGTATTTCCTTCATCCCCAACGTGAGATGGGGGAACGAGCACACTATCGCCTCTCGCGTCCTGGAAAAAGATTAAAAGGAAACAGAAAATGCAACCCACGATAAGGCCAGTTCCGATAAAGTCACCCGATACATTTGTTTTTGTTTTGTTTCCGCAAGTTCGACGCATGAGGCGGCACTGTGCTCCTTCCCCCTCTCACGTTGGGGTGAAGGAAATACGCGTCTGCGAAGATGCGCCACGAACAAAATAAAGAAAAAAATTGCGTTCCTTCACAAATTTTTTGCGGGCGTTCTATCCAACGGATTTTTGTTCTGAAAACGGCTACGATATCAGGTGACCGAAAGGAACAGATGTTTTCATTGGGACAACTTTGTAGCTTTTATAATGAAAAAGTTAATTAATGAAAGTTAATTAAGACATTGCCTTTGGACTTTGATAATGCCCAGCTAGGGAGTGCCCTTCAGCATATGCTATATTGCAATTGATTTTATCTTGGAAAAAGTGATATATATATATTAAAAAAAATATGTTCACACCTATATGTTCACACAAATATGGAACGATGCGACAGCACCAGAGGACACGTGTTTCGCCGTGTTTGCGGCTCGTCAGCTCTGGGTTGCTGCGCGTCGTTCGGAATTGGCACACCAGGGGTCGCTCAGCGGGCGACATACACCTGGGAGGGTGACTGAATACTCCTCAATGCCACAGTACAAGCCAGTGAATTATAATGAGGAAAAAAAGCCATTAAAGAACCAAGTAAATGACACTAGACGTGTTTGAAGTTCAAAATTACAGATTAGGATGGCTTCTGTGGCTGCACGCAGAGAAACAGATACTCATGGAACGATGCGACAGCACCAGAGGACACGTGTTTCGCCGTGTTTGCGGCTCGTCAGCTCAGGGTAGCTGGGCATCGTTCGGAATTGGCAAACCAGGTGTCGCTCAGCGAGCGACATACACCTGGAAGGGTGACTGAGTACTCCTCAATGCCACAGTACAAGCCAATGAATTATAATGAGGAAAAAAAAGCCATTAAAGAACCAAGTAAATGACACTAGACGTGTTTGAAGTTCAAAATTACAGATTAGGATGGCTTCTGTGGCTGCACGCATAGAAACAGATACACATGGAACGATGCGACAGCACCAGAGGACACGTGTTTCGCCGTGTTTGCGGCTCGTCAGCTCTGGGTAGCTGCGCATCGTTCGGAATTGGCAAACCAGGTGTCGCTCAGCGAGCGACATACACCTGGGAGGGTGACTGAGTACTCCTCAATGCCACAGTGCATGCCAGTGAATTATAATGAAGAAAAAAATCCATTAAAGAAGCAAGTAAATGACACTAGACGTGTTTGAAATTCAAAATTACAGATTAACCTGGCTTCTGTGGCTGCACGCAGAGAAACAGATACTCATGGAACGATGCGACTGCACCAGAGGACACGTGCCGCAAACACGGCGAAACACGTGTCCTCTGGTGCTGTCGGATCGTTCCATTAGTATATATATATATAAGCAGGAAAAATCAGAAGACGACAAAGAGCTAGCTTACAGGAAAACACAAAGGGGAGTTTATTAACACATATAGGGATAGAGGTCGACGTTTCGGCAGTCAGCGCTGCCTTCGACGGGACTGGGGTTTGGTGACAAGAACAAGCTTTATATATGGGAGAGGGTTATGTACAAGGGAGAGAGAGCAGCGCATGCGCTTTTGTCATGACTAACACAGGTTGGTGACTAAGTGAAAGGGGAATGACCGGGTCTGTGCAGCAGGACCTTGAGGAAATACCCGTGAGCCTGAAAAAGAGACAAAAGAGCGTATGTATTGTGCTGGATTAGGAATGCAGGTTGCGAATAGTAGACAGGATTCCTGGATCTTCGTTTATCTGACACTGGAATTTATGAATGAGATAAGATTCGCGCTGTTCCCTGAGCCGCTGGGAAGGGAAGCCTGACTGCAGGATGAAAATAGATATATTGGTGATTGAGTGTCCTGGTTTACTGAAATGGGCGACACTGGCAGATTCGGTTTCTGCAGATTAGGTTGCAGACACTGCAGATTAGGTTGCCATCCAAGGCATACTAAGTTAGCCATACCTTATAGTCAGGCATTGCGCTACCGCAGAATATGCACTAACGATGCCGAACTAGACAACCATCTCCAACGACTAGAACAAACCTTCATTGGTCGTGAATACCCGGACAAACTTGTTAAAGACGCTATAGCCAGAGCAAGATCCACAGATCGCCAACAATTGCTCCAAAGATCTCCTCGAGCCAATGGAAATTCTGCAGTAAATCTCACTGTCACATTCAATGGCAGCGTTCCTAACATTAGCCGGATACTCAACCGCCACTACACAATTCTTTCACAATCTGATCGGATGAAGGAAATATTCTCACAGTCACCGCGCGTAAGTTATCGCCGGGCGCGGAACATCCGAGACAGACTAGTAAATGCCAAAATTAACAAACTTCCAGAAAATAACATTGGTTGCCGCCCTTGTAATGCAAGTAGATGCCAAATTTGTAAATCAATGCAAGCCGCTAACTCTGCAGAAAGTACCAATTCTAATTATCGGGTCAACATTAATGGCGACTTTAACTGTAATTCTTCCAATGTTGTCTATCTTCTTCAATGCAATGAATGCAACGCCCAATATATCGGACAGACAGCTACGTCATTTAAAACGCGATTCACTAACCACAAATCTGACGTCGCGAAGAAACCTAATCTGCCAGTGTCGCGCCATTTCAGTAAACCAGGACACTCAATTACCAATATATCTATTTTCATCCTGCAGTCAGGCTTCCCTTCCCAGCGGCTCAGGGAACAGCGCGAATCTTATCTCATTCATAAATTCCAGTGTCAGATAAACGAAGATCCAGGAATCCTTTCTACTATTCGCAACCTGCATTCTTAAACCAGCACAATACATACGCTCTTTTGTCTCTTTTTCAGGCTCACGGGTATTTCCTCAAGGTCCTGCTGCACAGACCCGGTCATTCCCCTTTCACTTAGTCACCAACCTGTGTTAGTCATGACAAAAGCGCATGCGCTGCTCTCTTTCCCTTCTACATACCCCTCTCCCATATATAAAGCTTGTTCTTGTCACCAAACCCCAGTCCCGTCGAAGGCAGCGCTGACTGCCGAAACGTCGACCCCTATCCCTATATGTGTTAATAAACTCCCCTTTGTGTTTTCCTGTAAGCTCTTTGTCGTCTTCTGATTTTTCCTGCTTATTTCATTCTCGTGGTCAACCGCCCTCCTAAGTTTCTAATCTATATATATATATATATATATATCAAGTGGAAATTTGCCTCACAACGTCACAACACTGAATTTCCGACGCCCTGCCCAACCCCTGTGTATGAAATTAAAAAAAGGGGGTGGCCCCCTCAGGCAGATTGAAAACTCTCCGCCTATTGTTGCAGGAGCAATTGTTGCTGGTCGTCCATTGAGCACTTGCAGGGGCGTTGGCTGTCTTCCACGACTGTTCTCCCTAGTCGCTTGAAATGATAAAAAGAGAGACGGCAGAAAGAACGGAGGAGGGTCGGGGGACTTGAGGTGTGAGCTAAGGTTGCGAACTGTGGACAATACGCCGGGGTCCTCGCTTATCTTGGACTGGAATTTGTGGATTAGGAATGATTGGAGCGCAGTTTTCCAAGGGAATAATGACCCATATGGGTCATTATAGGAGCACCCTTTATGACTATGAACCACAACAAGAATGTTCAGAGAGAGCTATATTTAAAAAAAAAAATTAAGATGGTCACCAACAATAACAAGAAGTAGCGAATAGGCCTTTCTCGTCTGAAACCATTGTGTCCAGTGTGTGAATACGCCTCGTTTGTACGAATTTTAATGGTTTTTGTTCTACTTGCAGGGCCTCTACAGTGGCAGCAAAAACAGAAGCACCTACCTGCTGGAAGTGTTACAGGTTTAATAAAAGAACAATAGGCTATGGCGTTGCGGGCTTGGTCCTCGTAGCTGAACATCGTTGCGTAGTCTTCCTCCAGGTCGTCGTTTAGTATCAACGGCTCTATTTCCTCGTTAATTTCCGTAGTTCGTTGTCGTGAGCCACGAGTCTATTTAGTAGCCCGGTGAGCGTAGCCTTGAAGACGTTCACGTCGCTTGGTAGCTCTGTCACCTCGTTTACCACTTTTGTGATATGCGTTCGGCGGGCGGCACGTTTGTGCTTGAGACGGGCCATCTTGACTGTAGTGCAGTCCGTTAATCCCGGGTTTCGGCGCCAATAATGTTGTGAACCGATAGCAAGTCACTTGAAGTGGGACTTACGGAGCTGCGCTGCTCGTGGGTGGACTCTCGAGCACCGATGTATTTCGTATATGCAGAAGCAAGGATTATAAAGTCCAAGCACACTCCTTTAATTCAACATGTCGTCTATACAACTATAAGCCTGTCATTCTCGAATGGCACTAAACACACATGTTAGTTCGTCAGAAAACGTCATCCTCTTTTTCGTTCTCTTCCTCTTTCTCGTGGTTCCTTCAAAAACTACGAAAAGAAATATTTCCGCAACAGGCACAAAGGTGGGTGCCTACACTGCCTACACTCTAAGAAAAAAGGGGTAAAACGGGGAGTAATTGCAGCTTCGACTCCCCTAGTCTGCAATTACTTCCCATTTCAGTCCCCTAACCCAACATTTACTCCCGACATTTACTCCCCAGGACTGCAAATTGTAAATAAATTTCGCGAATGGTCTCCTGAATGCAACAATCTACGTAAATATGTGCCCTTGGTCAATTTGAACGACATAAGGTTGTACAACTCAGACAACGTAGCAATTTTCCAGCCACACAGAGTAAGAAACAGTTAGCGCATCTTTCTTCGCAAATTGTGCCCTAGTATGCGCAAGGTTTTATATCACTCGATATATCACGGTTGATGGTTTGCTTTAAAGTATTTTCATGCATGCGCACCAATTATGTACCTGGGACTGCGCGTGAAATGCGGTCTTCACTCTGTGACATTCATTTACTCCCGTGCATTTACTCACGAAAGGGAGTATTTTTTTGTGGCAATGCAATTACTCCCCAAAAGGAGTAAAAGTACTCATTTTTTTCTTAGAGTGTAGGAGGGCGGTAACAAACGCCGAGAACAACTGTGACATAACAGAACAATAACCGGATAAAGAGTATCCCGTGATCATCGCATTTAAGCAGAAATGAAGACGGAATGGAGTTATTCGCTGGTATTAAAAAACCGCTTCCTCTCCCGCTCGTTCTGTCACGTCTGAACACGCTCCTATTTCATTCCACTGGGAATAGCTGATGATCGTGCGTCAACCAACTTTCCGTTAAAATAACAATGCTAGAGTTACTTGAAGTGATACATTCAGTCAAGTCATCTCGCTTCGGGACAAAACTGCGTTTATTCATATACATGAGAAGTTGCAAGCAGACGGTCGAGTTGGTTTACATAATTGCTAGTTCACTTGTTCAACAGCAGCATTTTTCTGGGGGTCGAACACATATTGCTTGTCAGCGACAAACAACCTGTCAACTCTTAGCTTATAAGGAACAGCCAGGCTCGTTCCGAACGCTATCAAATGTTTACGAGCATTGCGAACTGAGACAGGAAAGTCCTCGCGAACAGCGAAAGTGGTATCCTTCAATTTAGGACCGTTGTTCAGAATCATCTGTTTTGTTTTGAAGCGAGACGATTTCACAATAATTGGCCCGGGCTTTAAGTAGAAAAATCTCCCTAAACGATGAGCACGTTCTATGTCACGGTCATTTAGTTCAACTTCCAACTTATCCTTACAGAATAGAATAATCTTATCTTCGGCAGCCTTCCAAGTCTCAGAGGGGGCGTCTTCGATTCCGTCAAATACAAGATTATCTCTTCGTGCCCTGTTCTCAAGGTCGATACACTTTGGCTTCAATTCAGCAATGTCGCGAGTAGATTGGGTGGAGACCACTGGGTCAACTCTCAAACACTCAACCTCAGATTAAATTTTGCTAACTTTAGTTGAAAGTGTCGCAATAGTGCTATCCGTGGCTGGTTGCCTTTCTTGATCCCAGATTTCATTCCGTCTACAAAGTAGCTTGTTCATTGCTGCTTCGAGACGAGTTACGGTATCAGCAACGTTATGCTGTTGCGCCCTTTCGCCCTGAGTCATTGGGCCGCGATCCGACTCAACGCCCCCAGACAATTTCAACGATGATTCAACAATGACAGCATTGATATATAGCATACTTCACAATAATTTTCGTGCACGATACCGCTACCACACAGGGATTACCAGTTCGATAGCACTTTGCGTGCTGATGATAACTAACCTGTGTTAATAACAAGTGTGAGCGATGCATTGTTGCAGCGGCGCCGTGCCCGACTGCCTGAATGTAGATGTTGCCCTTTTGTAGTGTTGCCTCGATGGTCATGCGCTGTAGCGCATCCTTGTGGTCAGACCGGGCTACTTCAACTTGTTCTCGATTTCCAAGAAGGTCGCTGGGGAACAAGACGAGTACGTTGTGACGATAATAACTGATATAGGTGAGCGCAGCAAGGTCACCGGATAGCACGAGCCGCAGAAAGACCTTTGTTAACAAGTGTGAGCGATGCATGGTAGCAGCGACACCGCCCCCCCCCCCCCGTATATGTTGAAACATGAAAGACAGAGTGCTAAAAATGCAGCTAAGGTGAAAAATTGCTGCAGTAATTCTATTAATTTATTTGCAGCATTTTGGGAAATACATAGTGACGGCAATATTACCTGTGTTGTACTGCCTGACCATCTGCTGTTGGAGTTCCATGCCCTAGTTATTATATATAATAGCGGTTTGAGCTTATTACATATTTATTATGCAGGTTTTGTACCTGTCAGTTCCTGCAAATGTACTCCGCGGTGATCACGCTGGACAGAGAGTTGTGCCTGTATAATAACAGTGACTAATATTCTCCTGCGCATAAAACGTGACTGTCATTGAGCAAGCAGAGGGCAGCATACAGGGGGTTGCTGAAGAGAGCTCGAGTAAATTTCAAACTCCAATAAAATAACTTCATGATGAAACAAGGAAGTCACTGAAAAGGTTAGCCAGCTCTCGGACTCGAACCAGCATCTTGTGGATTACTGATTCACTGCTTTACCAATTGGGCTAAGCTAACACGCCTCTCCGGTCACTTCCTAGAGTGAGTCACCTTCAGATGATGCACCCTTGGAAGACACTAGAGTGTTAGCTTAGCTCAATTGGTAAGAGCCCTGGATCGGTAATCCAGAAGATGTGAGTTCGAGTCCTACTGCTGGCTAACCTTTCCAGTGACTTCCTTCTTTCATCATTCATTTCTTAGGCACTTGATGCTCCGTATGTATTTGTCCTTTCTATGTGTTCCAGTCTCAGAACATCAACTGCCATCATGTTCAAAAGAACTTCGTCATACTTTCACACTTGGATCGTTTTTTATGCATATTTTAAGACAATGGCTGCTAAAAATGTGTCAGACACCGTTACCAAGGCTGCCGTCTGTCTCAGGTGAAACATGATTTTTCCCAGAAGCCCAATAATGCATGACGCTGCATCACATATGCTATTTTGGAACAATATCTGCAGACATATTATGAAGATATTGTCTGAGTGCCACAATAAACTGTATGAACCACATTTCATGTTACATCATCTTTGACTACAACATGCCTATTTGAGTATTTGAGCAGCCCAAGATACAAAGCTTGGTTCCTCAAGTTTTACATCCTACTCGCACTGAGCGCACACTTTGCACACAAAAGGTAGATTAAGGTTTTGGATACTGAACTAGTGTAGTGAGCACTTCTGGAGGACGGAGAGCGCGAACCGGAGGTCGCACACAGGATAACCTGCACAGCAGTCTGATTTACTTCCACATAACGATCATTAAAATACTTGAGGTGCTTAACCTATACTATTTGGGTGCTATCAGACAGTAAGAGTTTGAACAACACTTACGACATGCCGACTGAATGGGTGGACAAAAGGACGCGTCAGAACAGGATTGGATTTGTGTCGGTGGTGGAATTGAGAGCCCAATGTAATTCTTACCAGGCGGAACAGGCAGATGAGATGGTGCTTTGTGCCAGGGATCAGCGCAGTGATTCTCCAGGATCCCAACCATGGAGGGGTGTTGAAAAACATTGGGGTGGGAAGGGGGTCATTATTATAGTTACATCATTACAGCTTAATACATCATTACCAACATGCGTGTAAAGCTGAAATTGCAAGCGCAACCCCTGTGGGGTGTGTACAGGAGAAAAAATTAGGGGGTGTCACTGAATATTTCGTCGGTGTAGAAAAGCCTGGATCAATCACTGGATCAGAAGTGATGACTTGCACAACACACAGCACATTCGACCCTTCGCGACAGTTTCACAGTCCGTTCAAATGATCTCAACACACATCCGTTCGCTTGTTCTACTTGTTTCGAACTCCCCCTGGTCTCTGTAGTCTTCCTGCAGTTTCCCCTTTACAACATTTCAGAATTCTTAGAAACATTGTCATAAACAATACAGGATTATTAGTGAGAAAGGGAGCAGTGACGTCACCCGGTGCGGGAGCTCCGTCACCTCCGGCAATAATATGTCCCTTTCCATCCAAGGCGGCACACGATAAATAACAGTATCATACCGTACGCAGAAAAAAAGAATCACATGCTCGCCGAGGGCTTCTTATGGTGTTCTTGGCGTCACCTCACTACAGAAGAAGAGAGGAGGCAGCGGTACTGGTGCAGCACGTCACTCCCTTCTGTGGCATCATCCGGTGCAGACCGCACCCCTTTAGTGATGACACTGTGCACACCAGACACATTCTGTAGTTGCAGCTGTGCTCCTGTTCGCCCATTGCCTCTCGACGAAGGCCACGCACACAAACAGTTCTACAAAGGGACACTGTTTGTGAAAAAAGAGAAAAAATCAATTTCTTCTAGCTCTAAGTACTGAGGTCTCCTTCTTTGTCTGTGAACTACACATGAGCTGTGGGAGGAGGTCAGTAATGCATGCCTGACCAGTGTATGTACAGGTCTAGACAAAAGCTTGCAGAACACCAAAGCAATGACTTAACCAGCACTGAACAGGAGAGAGTACACCTAATGTGAGGTGGTGTAATAGCATGTTGTCCAAGGCAGGACACCCATCAGAAAAATCCTGGATACACGTCTGTGCACAGTCTTCTGTCTGCAAGTGTATCTATTCGCGTTCCCTGCAACGTGTTGCTCCTGTTAAGGTATACATGGCAATTTATTCTTTCAACGCAAATGCATGCAAAAGGGATATTGACAAAGTGGTTCACAAATGTTTTAAAAAATGTGCTGATGTTGTTTTTGTGCATGTAATGCTATAACATGAATTACAAATATGACTACAGCTGATGTGGCAATCAATTTTTGTCTTCACATACTGGACAACTGGAGTTTCAAACATGTTTAAAAGCACCCGCTTTATGAAATTCTACATGCAGGGTACACAATTTAAATCTGGGTTATAAACTCTCTGAAATATTTTTCAAATGCTGTTATAGTCTGAATATTCCTACAGTATGGGTGTGAATGGCAATGAACTGTACTAGACTAAGTTACTTATGAACACAAGCTTTCCATATGTTAAGTCCATTTTTCCGTAAATATGAACGAAATGAGAGAAACTGTGGCAAGACGTACAGGTTCAGACAAAAGATTACGGAACACGCGAGCGGCGTATTTTTTCCTCGGGACGACACCCTAGCGGCGGTCGGAAGCGGGAGAGCTCACTCGCTCGGAGGGGTGGCGGTAGGCCGCCGTGCTGGAAGCGACGTACTGCGGCAGTTTTGGTGTTGACCGTGTTGGGAAAATTGAGTGCTATTCACCTGTCTCTCAAGGAAACATGTTGCAGACGCTAGGGAGCTCGTTGCTGTAGATATGATAAGAAGGATGGATAATGCTTGAATGATAATAATTATTTTCAGTTCACAATCAGCTTTTATTGCAATATAAAATGAAAAAGTCAGCGCACTTAGGGGCGGGGGCGAACAGAAAAAAAAAAGAACAGTGAAAGGAAAACGGCAAAGCCAGGGCTACCCTTTTACCAAAGGAGTAGTATTTTGCGCTTTCTACCGCAATGATAGCAGCCATCCGTCGTGGCAGCGACTCATATAGGCGATGAATGAGGCCGATATCGCACTGAAGATCTCTCCATTCGGCTAATACCATTTCCCACATTGAGTCCTTTCTTCGGATTGGCCTCTGCGGACTCATTATACGACACTTGAGGATACCCCAGATGTTTCGTTATATTTAAATCGAGGGTTTTTGAGACGAGACGAGCTGTGGGAAGCAAAGTGGTCTTGGGTACCCTGGACCTGTGGATAGAGCAGAGTTGAACCGCCCATCTGTGCGCATGAGTGGTCCGAGTCGCTGATAGCTTGGGCAACCCCACACAGTCAGGTTTGGCGCCTGGACACTGGATAGCACGCGTTACACGTACTGGTGCATGAACCTTTGCGACAAAATAGTCAGTATTACAAAAACAGGCAAAGTTATTTAGAAGAGTAAATAACCTGGCAGTGTATACCTGGTAACTCAGGCAACCCCGTATATAGTAACACCTCTTCAATGGGTCAGGACTCCACTAGTGAGACAAGTGCCGCAAACTTGGATTACGTTGTTCTTTTATAAAATTCCAAGATAGAGGATGAGAAGGTTTTAGGGAGAGCCTATTAACTAAAACGGGTGAGGTATTTTGAATTCAATAGTAATCTCTAGTCTGCGTCCTAGTACAGCATCTTGATTATCACATACCGACGTAACCTCAAGGAATTGTTGGCTGCGCCCCAGATTCAAATTATTATCATGTGATACCTGCGAAAAGCTTCCAAGATGGAATAGAGCTGGTCCCAGGCACTTTTCAAAATGGGTCGAAGGGAAAGTATCAGAACGATCAGCATCGAAAAGAGACGGGAGATTATCGGACTCTCCCAGGCTGGAGTGTCCCAGCGCTCAGCGAATCGCTCAGCGAATCGGCTGTTGTCTATCTTCGGTCAACCGCATCGTTCAAGCATACAGAGACGAAAATCGAATTGAAGATGCTCCCCGAAGCCGTAGGCCATCATCGACCACGGCCGAAGATGACAGAGCCATTATAGGAGCCACCTGCGCGGATCTTTTTTCGACGGCGGTGGATATAAAGCGGGAGCTGAGCCTGAGCGTGTCTGCAAAGACTGTAAGGCGACGACTCAAGTTTCTGGGTCTGGCGTCGCCGTGTAGAAGCCGCTGCTCACTGCGGATCACACGGCAGCTAGATTACAGTTCGCCATTCGACACTAGCACTGGGACGTTGCAGTAGGGGAAACGTCGTGTATAGTGACGAAGCGGCGTCCAGCAGGGTAGCCCTGGCTTCGCCGTTTTTCTGTTCGGAAATTATGTGCACTCAATTTCTTTTCATTTTATATATCATTCTCATTCTTTTCATTTTGCATTAAATGCTGATTGTGAACTGAATATCACCCTGGAATATATCTACAGCAGCACTCCCGTAGCACTCGATGTTCACAAACAAGACGGGTGTGGCGGCCCCTGAAGTCTAGGTATATAATATTTCTTTACTCTGACAGAGAAGTTAACCCCTTTTTGTAACACTGTCTATTTTGTCACAAAAGTACATGCCCCAGTTCGTGTACGGGTTACTATCAAGTGGCTGCCAGACCGTTACCGTATGGGGCTGCCTGCCCTACCAGGGGCTCGGGGCCACTTGTGCGCCTTGATGGGTGCTTCAACTCTACGCTCTACAGTGAAGTCATCGAGAGCTCCCTTCTGCCGTACGTGCTTGACGTACCGTTCCCCGACGGCTGTTTTCCTTATCAGCAGGACGGCAGCTCTATTCACATGTCCAAGAAAACCCACGGCCGCCTCGAGAGCTTGTGCATCCAGCAGCTCCCCTGGCCTGCGAAAAGCCCGAATTTAAACATAAAAGAAAATATCTGGGGCATCCTCAAGTACCGCGTGATGAGTCAGCGCAGACCCATCAGAAGCAAGGACACACTGTGGGAAACCGTATTAGCGGAATGGACAGCTCTCCGGAGCGATATTGGCCTCATTCACCGCCTCTAAGAGTCTCTGTCACGACGGATGGCTGTAGTCATTGCGGCAGAAGGCGCCGTAATAAAATATTAGGCCGTTGTAAACTGGGTAGCCCTAGCTTTGCCGTTTTTCTGTTCCGTTTGTTTTCTGTTCGGAAATTAAGTGCACTCAACTTTCTTTTCATTTTATATATCATTCTCATTCTTTTCATTTTGCAATAAAAGCTGATTGTGAACTGAAAATCACCCTGGATTATCAATCCTTCTTACCATATCTACAGCAGAGAGCTCAATAGCATCTGCAACATGCTTCTGACTAAGTGCGACTCGTGTCGCACTTAGTTATGTAACCTGAAGTAGTGCAGTCTCTTGCACGAAAGTTCTTGTTCGAATAAATATTAGTTGCTCCTAACCGTTTTTCATGTTACGTGTGTGATTTCGAATAACGAAGAATGGTATACAACTGGAGGAAATAAAACTAGATGCTGTGCGCCAGTATCCACGTCCGAAACAAGTCCACGAAGTACGACGGTGAATCAGCTACCTTCGGAGATTAATTCCTCAGCACGCTCTCAAAGCGGCACCCCTCACAGAGCTCACAAAGAGAAATGCGCCCTTCATTCAGTGAGAAAGACAAGGAAAGGTATTTGAAACGCTCAAGGAAGAGCGGACGAGCGGACGTTTTATATAACGTGGCGGGTAAATAGATGGCGGCTAGATCATAAGTAAAGTACATGATAGGCGAGGCAGAGCCATAGGCTAAAAGCAGACAAACCGTCGCGTTTGTGTGTGTTTTGCCAATCGCTCACGCTAGTCTATCATGGAGTTTCATCAGCGATTGTCTCCAAAAACCATGTTTACACCATGTCGTTCTGAACTGCATTTTTTTTTTCTTGTTATCTAGCCGTTGTACAAGCATGCCGCTTGCTGCATTCGTGGTTGTGGCAGTTTTGCCACCAGGAAAGACCGATTTTGTGAATTTTGTCACTACAGTAAATTGAATTTGTAAAATTGATATCGCTAATTTGCCAAGTCTACTCCACGTTTTTCCAACGGAAATGGAAAGCGGATGTTCGATGTATCCCGAAACATCACTGAAGGCATCCAGCACCACAGCGGAAACACAAACACGCACACAGAAAAACGCAAAAAAACACCGTTTCGGGACTCGCAAGTTGCCGGGTGTACGTATTTCAGCGCCAGTCGTGCCGTCGTTGCTCCACCCCCTTGACGTTCACCGCACAAGATCTGCAGCCTCTGAAAAGGTCGTGCCCTCATTTTCACTAACACTTCTCCCGTTCCATATCTCGGTGGAAGAATCCCTCCTGATGCGCTGAAATACGCGCGCCGGGCAACTTGCGAGTTCCAAAACAGCGGTCTTAATTTTTTTTCTTGTGCATTTGCTGTGGTTCTGGATGCCTTCAGTGAAGTTTCCGAGTAAATCGAACATGCGGTTCCCAATTTCTTTAAAAAACGTGGGATTGCCTTGGAAAATTAGCGAGAATGATTATAAAAATTCGATTTATTGCAGTTGAAAATTGATAAAATCGGTCTTTCCTGTTTGCAAAAGTACCGCAAAGAACAATGCAAGGTATATCTAAACTGGTAGCGAAAACAAGCCAAAATACCGAATCAGATCCAGTGGCAAGGCTACCATTATGAGACGCAAGCGATGCTGTGTGTTGGTAGTAAAGGTACGATCGTAAACAAAGAAACTTTATAACATGGGTATGACTTGTGTGTGTACTAATAGGTTATTCATAATTTCAATGTAGAAAAAACATTCTGTTGCCCCACCCGTGCACATAATACGAAATCATCTACCACCCGATTACATTTTCGTATCCTGCTCCTTTGCGCATGTGTCACAGTGGCTGTGTTTATCCGAGCATCTCTGCATCCGTGTCGTGTGTCCGTGGATTATAATACGGAGTTCGTACACTTTTTGGGTTAACAGGAAGCATTGTTCACATTTTGGAGCTGTAGATTAAGATAAACACATGTGAACAGATAAATACAATGCATCCCGTGTTGCTGGCCCGCGAAAAAAAATTCGTCATGGGACGAGCGCCCATGATAGCGTGAGTGTTAGCAGGAATCAGCTGTGCACCAACGACGTCATGTTTCGTTGCAGTGGACCTATAATGGCCACTCACTGAATAAATGCAAACGTCTAATCACTACGTGTACGTGTAGCACTAGGTGAGAAATGGGAACCTTCACCTTATGTGAATTTTCTTAACTTGTGTGTGGTAATCACGATGCCCTTCTGTTTGGAATTGTAAAAATCTGTGATAACTGTATGTAGATGGGTAGAAATCCAGCGAACCGGTAGAGATGTAGGAAGGGAGTTGCCTCAGGACAGAAGCCGCCGATATTTCGAACAGAGACTGTTCTTCTTCTGGGCACCGTCCTCATCATTGGCATGGTATTTAAAGGGTTAGGTGTGACGTGTTTAAAGGTTCATGCGAATTGTGGGTCAACAGCCCGGAGGGAAGAAAGGTTCCGTACGGGCTTCTACGGCCGGAGTGAATGGCTGCTTTGTTAGAGTGTGGAGGGGATTATGTGAGCGTTGTGATCTAGGCTACAGACCGGTTACAGAAAAATGGAAGGTTCACGAACACGTGGACGAAGCGGGACAACAGGCAAGAATTGGCAAGCATAGCGAAAGATAAGGAGGTTAGTGGTTACGTGGGGAAAATTCCAGAACGAGCAAAGGGTTTTTTTTCCACACGTCCACACGTGACAGACGTGATAGGGAGTCTTATCTCATATACAAGTTCAACGCTCTTCACCCGTCCGGTATCAACAAATCACAAGGCACCCTAGAAACACTTCACAAATAAAATATGCCTTTCCCTTCTACCTCCATTATCATCTGTTATGTTCTGCATGGCCACTGCTTTCTACTTTCTTTATTGCATGCCACAACTTTGTGTTACAAATATATTTTTAAAGAAAACCCTTTGCTCGTTCTGGAATTATCCCCACGTAACCACTAACCTCCTTATCTTTCGCTATGCTTGCCAATTCTTGCCTGTTGTCCCGTTTCGTCCACGTGTTTAATTACAAGTGCCGATATATGTATGTGAACAGCAGAGAACCTGGAAGACCATGAGACACGAACACGAGAGGAAATAAAATCTGTAACAATACATTGGTTAATCAAAACAACAGAGAAGGAGAATAATCTATCATTTTAACTATCATAAAATCATCCTCGTGACTTCCCCATACAATTTTCATTCTAAGAGACACTACAAACCTTACTTTGTTTTATGAATTCAACACAGAAAATATATTAAAAAATGAACATCAACACATAGCACGCTCCTAGCCAACAATCAGCTCTAATAATATCTGCCCTGATTTGTTGAAGACGGGAGGCGTACACCTGACAGTTATGAACATTTTCGAGCGCAATAGGGAAGATTATTCCAACATTACACAATCAATCAATTTCTTATTAAGTAAACAGCATAGACATACGGAAATAATGAGAAAAACGATCAACAGCTAATAGAGAACCAAAACACATCACATAAACAACAGATACATGCAGGAAAATAAATGAAAAAGATTCTATCAAAACGATCAACATGCACGGATGAATGGCAGAGAAACACTTTGAACAGCACACGATGAATAATTTAATACAGCACAGAGCTAACGCTGAATAGCAGAGAAACAATCTAGACGGCGCATCTGCCAACGTGTAAACAACAGACAGGAAAATATTACTGAAACAAGATCAACAGCTAAAGAGAGCCAAAATCCAACACGTAAACAAGAGGTACACAAAGGATAAATAGTTGAAGAACAATCTAACAAAACAAGAAACATGCACGGATGAATAGCAGAGAAACACCCTAAACGGTGCACCTACCAACGGTAAACAACAGACACATGCAGGAAAATAATTGAAAAAGAATCAATCAAAACGATAAACATGCACGGATGAATAGCAGAGAAACGCTTTGAACGATGCATCTGCCAACATGTAAACAACACACCGGAAAATAATAGCGAAACAAACTATCAAACATTACAATTTGAAATAATATATCTTTTGAACTATCATAAAATCAACCTTGCGATCTAACAATATAGAATTTTCATCCTACTCAGGCACTACAAACATTACCTTGACAAAGCTATCCAAACACGCACCACAGCTATGCTTTACAATAATTACAACCAGACTCGAGACCCGGCGGGGTCACTCTCTCCCTCTATGCAGCCCGGTGGGGTCACTCTCTCCATCTATACAGCCCAACGCATGGAACCAGTTGTCAATCTGTGGGGGTGGGGAAATCATCTCTCTTTTTCACATTCTTTTCTCCAAAAGGGAATATTCTTAGGTTCGGTGTACAGAGACGAATTTTTTTTTATTGATCGCAAATAGACATTGGAATTATTCGACTCTCAAGAACACAATAAGAATTCTATCAAAAACAATAGAATGCAAAAAATCTAAGAATAGACTTTCTAAGCCAACGAGAAAATATTATCGGTGCAAACAATACTCAACGAGAAACGTTGCATTTAATGTATTTCAGATCAGACACAACTATTAGGCAATCATTATTCTCAACTCACAAAATATCAATCGAGTGAAAGTCAAGTTTATTCAGTGATAGAAACAATACTAATTCGAAAACGAGAAACAAATTTAATTACATATTTTTTATGTTAACTTTGCAATACATGCAGAAGCCACTAACAACTCATCTGAAATGCAAATTATTGTGTTTGCTATAGCGGAAATCAACGCACACAACATTCCATTCTAGTAGAATATTTTTATTAATATCAATCGAGTGATCATCTGAAACATAGTCAAAGCAGTAATTAATTTAGGCAAACATTTTGCTAACCAAGTGTGCAAATACATCACAGAAACACGTCTTTTTCATTGAGGACCCAATAGTGGAAACAAAATATCAATCGAGTGAAAGTCAAGTTTATTCAGTGATAGAAACAATACTAATTCGAAAACGAGAAACAAATTTAATTACATATTTTTTATGATAACTTTGCAACAGTAATTTCTACATGCAGAAGCCACAATCAACTCATCTGAAATGTAAATTATAGTGTTTGCTACAGCGAAAATCAACGCACACAACATTCCCAACTAATAGCATATTTTTATTAATATCAATCGAGTGATCATCTGAAACAAAGTCAAAAGCAGTAATTAATTTAGGCAAACATTTTTCGTAATCACGCAGCGCAAATATACATCACAGAAACACGTCTTTTTCATTCAGGACCCACTAGTGTAAACGAAGTGACAGAGGGAAGCTGAGTTCCCGTACACTTTCGTTAAGGTTACACCTGCAGGGAGTAGGGGAGTCCAACAACGGTCTTTGTATACAAAGCCATAAACCGACTCCAGCAAGTCAAGTTAGGGAAGGATGGGCTCTAGCGCTGTCTTGTACATAGAATCATCGAAAGCAAACATTTTTTTCCTTACACATCACATCTTTTTGTAAATTGAATTTCATAATTCTCACGGCAGGTGGAACATTCTAAACGCGATGATAAATTTTTAATTAAATGTCGAGGCGCACTACAAAACAGAACAGACAATTGCTATACATTGAAGAGATGAACGGATTTTGTACTCGTTACCATACGTCATGGGAGGACCTGACAAAAACTTGCTTCGAAAAGGAGGAGCCGCGAAACGATTCATTTATCGCTGCATTTCAATACGTCCTAGACATGGTCGTATTCGGAGATAGGGCACAAATTATGGAATTCAAGATGCGAGAACTTGTATGTCGAATCTACAATAGTTATAAAAATATTTGCACGTCAACATCGGAAGGACCGTTTGGATTGATGGTGGAGTTTTTGAGGTTTGCTAACGAAGAATTGAAATACACTAGACCAAATGTAATTGTAATCATTGCAATGGGCATTGCATTAATCAAGAAAGCAATCAGATCAAATTATCATATACAAGCAGTCTATATCGCACGATTCATTACGGATTTGTTGAAATTACACCTAACGGTTGAAATGGAAAGTACATAAAAAATCTTATCACGTGGTATATTCAACCCTAGAACCTCTATACATTTATTTTATTCTACCAGTCAAGGATGTCGAATGAACAGAAGTTCAATATTGTCGTGCAAGGTCTGATGTATCATCACTTATTGAAACTCAACAAACATATCAATTGCAGTGGGCCACCGGACGATTTTCATCTAATACTCTCTTGTACACCATTCAAGAATCGTCGTACAAAGAAAGGAAGCATCAATAAGAGACTGTGCAAGTTCGTCGCAACAAAGTGCAAGTTGTTGAAGCAATACAAACACGGCGACAACATATGACCTGCGTTAATCAACGCCGGATTTAAGCGCCCAATAATCAGAATAAATTACTTGATGTCTTCGGAATTCATCAATCAAGACAACAAACGAAAACTTCGGAGTTTTGGAATAGAACTGTAATTTATCGAAATAAACAAGTGTATAATTGAAATAATAATTGTATTCTTTGTCATCATTGTAATGTATTCTACACAGCGCAACGAAAACAGCTTATGACTAGATTGAAGATTGCTAAGGAGACACTACATACAAGGATCTTCGCAGGGAATCAGCGCTGGCAATCAAAGAGATTTTTACACGACCACACTCTATACAACACCGACACCCGA
This sequence comes from Ornithodoros turicata, assembly GCF_037126465.1. Lineage (NCBI taxonomy): Eukaryota > Metazoa > Arthropoda > Arachnida > Ixodida > Argasidae > Ornithodoros > Ornithodoros turicata. The sequence continues at coordinate 211,639,912 of NC_088201.1, read as the reverse complement.
AGGAAAGAATTGTAGAAGAATCGATAATAGGAACTTAGAGGCATGTTACATCAATCTTTGTTTACAAAGAGGATCACTAATATTTTGCGAAAGCTTATTTTATGAATTAAATTGCACAGCGTATATATTTTCTCAAACAATTGGACAGATGACAATACTGTATTGAAAGGAATCTATTATCAAATAACGCGATGCAAGTGATGGACATGCATGATGCGCTAGCGGAGTCTACAATTCTAATCATCATAACATGCGGCACACAATTCCAATAAGATTTGGGGAGAATCAAATCACGCAAAAGTCATCAGAAATGTTTAACCAATATACAATGAAGATGAGCACTATCCATGAGATACATAATTATAATAAGTAAATATTCCTTTTGCAAACTTAATCAAAGCAGCACCCATAAACGGAGCTCCAATTCACAGAATGTACCCGAGGTTTTTCATTAGCCATACTGAAAAACTATGAGTCTGTTCATTATGTCACGGCATATGAGGCACTACAAATGGGAAGGGCATACTTTAATTTTAGAAGATTTTATCTGATAATGAAACAAAACGCAAACTCCAACACCAAAGGTCCTTGTTTAAATTTTCAAAGTCAAAACTGTATACTCTTTCTTACAATTTTTAATATATAGATTAAAAATTTCACAGCTTTAGCTGGCTCACTTAGATACGCGAAGGTTTTAAGAACTCTTTCACGATGACAAAGAACTTAATCGAGTGTATTGATATTTTCTATATACTCTATAACATAATGTGAATTCTCCATGACGCGAATAGTAAAAGTTACGAATATTTTTCTAACGAAATTTACTTAAAACTCGAAGAAATGGTCATCCGCGTCGTCGAATGCGTTTCGGCAACACGCCCGGGCGCATTTCCCCAATGCCGTACCCGAAACCGAACGCGATTCTGCGCCCGACGCGTTAACGCGGTACCGCACGCGAGCGTGTTGCTTTCTTCCGGAAACGGGTTCGACGACGCGGATGACCATTTCTTCGAGTTTTAAGTAAATTTCGTTCGAAAAATATTCGTAACTTTTACTATTCGCGTCATGGAGAATTCACATTATGTTATAGAGTATATAGAAAATATCAATACACTCGATTAAATTCTTTGTCATCGTGAAAGAGTTCCTAAAACCTTCGCGTATCTAAGTGAGCCAGCTAAAGCTGTGAAATTTTTAATCTATATATTAAAAAATTGTAAGAAAGAGTATACAGTTTTGACTTTCAAAATTTAAACAAGGACCTTTGGTGTTGGAGTTTGCGTTTTGTTTCATTATCAGATAAAATCTTCTAAAATTAAAGTATGCCCTTCCCATTTGTAGTGCCTCATATGCCGTGACATAATGAACAGACTCATAGTTTTTCAGTATGTATAATTGGGTGTTTACGTCGCGAGACAACTGAGATCAGTTTTTCAGTATGGCTAATGAAAAACCTCGGGTACATTCTGTGAATTGGAGCTCCGTTTATGGGTGCTGCTTTGGTTAAGTTTGCAAAAGGAATATTTACTTATTATAATTATGTATCTTATGGAAAGTGCTCATCTTCATTGTATATTGGTTAAACATTTCTGATGACTTTTGCGTGATTTGATTCTCCCCAAATCTTATGGAATTGTGTGCCGCATGTTATGATGATTAGAATTGTAGACTCCGCTAGCGCATCATGCATGTCCATCACTTGCATCGCGTCATTTGATAATAGATTCCTTTCAATACAGTATTGTCATCTGTCCAATTGTTTGAGAAAATATATACGCTGTGCAATTTAATTCATAAAATAAGCTTTCGCAAAATATTAGTGATCCTCTTTGTAAACAAAGATTGATGTAACATGCCTCTAAATTTCTATTATCGATTCTTCTACAATTCTTTCCTTCGGGTGTCGGTGTTGTATAGAGAGTGGTCGTGTAAAAATCTCTTTGATTGCCAGCGCTGATTCCGTGCGAAGATCCTTGTATGTAGTGTCTCCTTAGCAATCTTCAATCTAGTCATAAGCTGTTTTCGTTGCGCTGTGTAGAATACATTACAATGATGACAAAGAATACAATTATTATTTCAATTATACACTTGTTTATTTCGATAAATTCCTATTCCTCGATGTCCTATTTTTCGTAGCTGACCTTTTTCTTTCTTTTTGTCTTCTTTTTGTCTTCTTTTTGTTTACCAACAAACGCGTTTTGGAGTAGCCAGTTCTGACTGAGTCGGGACTAACCTCTCCATATTTTTCTTTCTTTTCCATTCCATTCCATTCCATTCGATAAATTACAGTTCTATTCCAAAACAACGAAGTTTTCGTTTGTTGTCTTGATTGATGAATTCCGAAGACATCAAGTAATTTATTCTGATTATTGGGCGCTTAAATCCAGCGTTGACTAACGCAGGTGATATGTTGTCGCCGTGTTTGTATTGCTTCAACAACTTGCACTTTGTTGCGACGAACTTGCACAGTCTCTTATTGATGCTTCCTTTCTTTGTATGAAGATTCTTGAATGGTGTACAAGAGAGTATTAGATGAAAATCGTCCGGTGGCCCACTGCAATTGATATGTTTGTTGAGTTTCAATAAGTGATGATACATCAGACCTTGCACGACAATATTGAACTTCTGTTTATTTGACATCCTTGACTGGTAGAATAAAATAAATGTATAGAGGTTCTAGGGTTGAATATACCACGTGATAAGATTTTTTATGTACTTTCCATTTCAACCGTTAGGTGTAATTTCAACAAATCCGTAATGAATCGTGCGATATAGACTGCTTGTATATGATAATTTGATCTGATTGCTTTCTTGATTAATGCAATGCCCATTGCAATGATTACAATTACGTTTGGTCTAGTGTATTTCAATTCTTCGTTAGCAAACCTCAAAAACTCCTCCATCAATCCAAACGGTCCTTCCGATGTTGACGTGCAAATATTTTTATAACTATTGTAGATTCGGCATACAAGTTCTCGCATCTTGAATTCCATAATTTGTGCCATATCTCCGAATACGACCATGTCTAGGACGTATTGAAATGCAGCGATAAATGAATCGTTTCGCGGTTCGTCCTTTTCCAAGCAGGTTTTTGTCAGGTCCTCCCATGACGTATGGTAACGAGTACAAAATCCGTCCATCTCTTCAATGTATAGCAATTGTCTGTTCTGTTTTGTAGTGCGCCTCGACATTTAATTAAAAATTTATCATCGCGTTTAGAATGTTCCACCTGCCGTGAGAATTATGAAATTCAATTTACAAAAAGATGTGATGTGTAAGGAAAAAAATGTTTGCTTTCAATGATTCTATGTACAAGACAGCGCTAGAGCCCATCCTTCTCTAACTTGACGTGCTGGAGTCGGTTTATGGCTTTGTATACAAAGACCGTTGTTGGATTCCCCTACTCCCTGCCGGTGTAACCTTAACGAAAGTGTACGGTAACTCAGCTTCCCTCTCCCACTTCGTTTACACTAGTGGGTCCTGAATGAAAAAGACGTGTTTCTGTGATGTATATTTGCGCTGCGTGATTACGAAAAATGTTTGCCTAAATTAATTACTGCTTTTGACTTTGTTTCAGATGATCACTCGATTGATATTAATAAAAATATGATATTAGTTGGGAATGTTGTGTGCGTTGATTTTCGCTGTAGCAAACACTATAATTTACATTTCAGATGAGTTGATTGTGGCTTCTGCATGTAGAAATTACTGTTGCAAAGTTATCATAAAAAATATGTAATTAAATTTGTTTCTCGTTTTCGAATTAGTATTGTTTCTATCACTGAATAAGCTTGACTTTCACTCGATTGATATTTTGTTTCCACTATTGGGTCCTCAATGAAAAAGACGTGTTTCTGTGATGTATTTGCACACTTGGTTAGGAAAATGTTTGCCTAAATTAATTACTGCTTTGACTATGTTTCAGATGATCACTCGATTGATATTAATAAAAATATTCTACTAGATTGGAATGTTGTGTGCGTTGATTTCCGCTATAGCAAACACAATAATTTGCATTTCAGATGAGTTGTTTGTGGCTTCTGCATGTATTGCAAAGTTAACATAAAAATATGTAATTAAATTTGTTTCTCGTTTTCGAATTAGTAATGTTTCTATCACTGAATAAACTTGAACTTCACTCGATTGATATTGTCTGAGTTGAGAATAATGATTGCCTAATAGTTGTGTCTGATCGAAATACATTAAATGCAACGTTTCTCGTTGAGTATTGTTTGCACCGATAATATTTTCTCGTTGGCTTAGAAAGTCTATTCTTAGATTTTTTGCATTCTATTGTTTTTGATAGAATTCTTATTGTGTTCTTGAGAGTCGAATAATTCCAATGTCTATTTGCGATCAATAAAAAAAATTCGTCTCTGTACACCGAACCTAAGAATATTCCCTTTTGGAGAAAAGAATGTGAAAAAGAGAGATGATTTCCCCACCCCGACAGATTGACAACTGGTTCCATGCTTTGGGCTGTATAGATGGAGAGAGTGACCCCGCCGGGTCTCGAGTCTGGTTGTAATTATTGTAAAGCATAGCTGTGGTGCGTGTTTGGATAGCTCTGTCAAGGTAATGTTTATAGTGCCTGAGTAGGATGAAAATTCTATATTGTTAGCTCGCAAGGTTGATTTTATGATAGTTCAAAAGATATTATTTCAAATTGTAATGTTTGATAGTTTGTTTCGCTATTATTTTCCGGTGTGTTGTTTACATGTTGGCAGATGCATCGTTCAAAGCGTTTCTCTGCTATTCATCCGTGCATGTTTATCGTTTTGATTGATTCTTTTTCAATTATTTTCCTGCATGTGTCTGTTGTTTACCGTTGGTAGATGCACCGTTTAGAGTGTTTCTCTGCTATTCATCCGTGCATGTTTCTTGTTTTGTTAGATTGTTCTTCAACTATTTATCTTTTGTGTACCTCTTGTTTACGTGTTGGATTTTGGCTCACTTTAGCTGTTGATCTTGTTTCAGTAATATTTTCCTGTCTGTTGTTTACACGTTGGCAGATGCGCCGTTTAGATTGTTTCTCTGCTATTCAGCGTTAGCTCTGTGCTGTATTAAATTATTCATCGTGTGCTGTTCAAAGTGTTTCTCTGCCATTCATCCGTGCATGTTGATCGTTTTGATAGATTCTTTTTCATTTATTTTCCTGCATGTATCTGTTGTTTATGTGATGTGTTTTGGTTCTCTATTAGCTGTTGATCGTTTTTGTCATTATTTCCGTATGTCTATGCTGTTTACTTAATAAGAAATTGATTGATTGTGTAATGTTGGAATAATCTTCCCTATTGCGCTCGAAACTGTTCATAACTGTCAGTTCCACGCCTACCGTCTTCAACAAATCAGGGCAGATATTATTAGAGCTGATTGTTGGCTAGGAGCGTGCTATGTGTTGATGCTCATTTTTTAATATATTTTCTGTGTTGAATTCATAAAACAACGTAAGGTTTGTAGTGTCTCTTAGAATGAAAATTGTATGGGGAAGTCACGAGGATGATTTTATGATAGTTAAAATGATAGATTATTCTCCTCCTGTGTTGTTTTGATTAACCAATGTATTGTTATAGATTTTATTTCCTCTCGTGTTCGTGTCTCATGGTCTTCCAGGTTCTCTGCTGTTCACATACATATATCGGCACTTGTAATTAAAGCTCCAGTATGGTGGTCACGTATAATAATGTTAGACTTTTTATAATAAAACTTTTAATTTCGATTGTAATTATATTGATCAAAAATATATTCTTTGAATAAATGTATCATAATGGAATATTAGCTGTTGCGCATGAAGTTACATATTACAACTATGTAATTAAAACTCCGCTACGGTTGTCATGTTAGACTTTTTATAATAAAACTTTTAATTTGATAGTAATCGTATTGATTAAAAATATCTTCTTTTATTAAAAATGTGCTACTCCTTCTACTTAATTGAAAACTTGCGTGATTATCACTAATAAAATACCCCTTCAATGCTATTGCATCAGATTTTTTGACTGAGTTTTTCTCCTTCACACGGAGTCATAACATAATTCCTGACACTAATGACTTTAATAAATATATTTTCACTTGTACTTTTGTGTATGGCTATCCTTTGCATGTAAATCGCCTACTGCACACCTGCTGTAGCGGGAAAAAAATTGCGATTGAAGTCGACACAGATCGAAAAATGATGAAAGAAGTCGACCCAGGCTGAAAAATGTGAGCAAGTAAGCGCTCACGCAACCCTCCGGCCACGCTCCGCCCACCGCAGCAGCCCTCTACCCGAGCGCCGCCTGTCGCGCACGGGAAAAAGTCGCGAAAAAATTCGGCGCAGATTGAAAAATGACGAAAGAAGTTGGCCCACTTTGATAAGAGATACCTCTTTAATGCCATTGAGTCATATTCATATGGAATCTGTGAAATTGGCAATGAGTAAGTATGTTCTTTATTATGTGTGTTGTGTTTCTTCTATTACAGGTTGTGAAGGTTTTTCGGCTGGGTTTTTCTCCTTCACCTGATTGGCATCACAATTGGCACAATTCCCAGCACTATTGGCTTTACAATTGGCAACTTGACTGGCATTAATAAATATATTCTCACTTGTACTTTTTGTGTATGACCCTTCCTTGCATGTCTCTGCATGTAAACCGCTCACCTGTTGTATCGGAAAAATATGTGAAGTCGGCCCATGTATGGCCAAAGAAGTCTGCCCAGGCTGAAAAATACGCTACGATGAGCGCACGCGCAGCCCTCCCCGCCGATAAGCGCGCGGACAACCCTCCGCACACGCGCTGCGCGGGGAAAAATACGCGCAGGGCTCAGGGCAGGGATCCTGTAGTTTCGCCCCCTTGTAGTTTCGGCCAGACCAATTACTACTCATGACACAGCTGGGAACTCGAGAACAGTAGTAACCGCCACGATTCTATCCACCACACTGTTTCGCGAGACACTCAACAAACAAAACAAAGAAATACATCCACTTTTCTTTCAGTGAACACGTGCGGGAAGCTTGTTTTCTTTGTCTTGTTATTGCGTTCTTGTTGTTGTTGCGGATAAGGCTGGCAGACAATTAACAACAGCAGCAAAATATGCGCGTCTTATCCGCCCTTTATCCGCGACCGGTCTTAGAGTGTATAGTCCCTCCTATGACTCGCTAGGTGGTGATGCTGCTGGCTCAGCATTCAACGATCCTGCATTTCACGACGCCGCACTTGCACCGTACATCTATCAACACGTCATGGTCATATTCACTGCATCACTCCGCCTCACGCTTCGTGACGGTACTCGTCGGGCATTCACCATCGGCACCTTCCGGAGCCACAAGCTCATGGGGTCGGATTCACAAATGGCTCGTACGACAAAACTTATCGTAAGTTTGTCGTACGATAAACTTAGGACGAAACACGGATTCACAAAGCGCGCGCGTCGCAAGATGCATGTCAGTTGCGAGACAATCCCACGAGAGCCTCCGAGCAGTCGCAAGTGGTCGTACGAGCATTGATGGCGGCGTATTTGGTAGCACTGGAGATCGAGTCGCGGATAACTTTGCGCCGTGAACGCATTCTCAGGCCACGGACGACGCTCCAAAGTATGCAAAGAGAACCATCTTCTTCGTAATCATTTCCTTCCACGATCTTCAATACGGAGCCTGTGCGAGAAAATTGGCCTGCCCCTTCAATGCCCAATAGCGCGGTGTCGAGCCATTCCTGTGGACGTGCAAGTGCTCGTCGCGCTACGTTTTTATGCCAGCGGAAGTTTTCAGTCTGTTGTCGGCGATGTAGTTGCGATCGGCCAAAGCAACACCTAACGGATTGGAAACACCGTGACGACAGCGATCGTGGAAATGGCCACGACGCAAATAAAGCTTCCGAGTACACCTGCGGACGTGTAGAAAACCTTCTTAGGTAACGTATGTTCCTTTCGTACGTTTAGTGCTATACTTGTAAGAAATATAGTCACGTATTTTCAACGGCGACAAGTGTTACCCCACAGCCCTACAGTGTTACAGCCTTACCGGCACACACTGACGGAGTCACTGCACAATTTTATCTTGTAAGCAACGGAGTGTACACTGAATGAATATATGGGTGATTCCATCTCAACTCAGGCACGGTGGTCCGGGTACCATCACCGATTTCCTTTGAAAAAATATATGTTGTACCACAACACGCATGCACATAGGAGCAATGAATATTTTGGCTCTATGTGTTGTGGTTCGCCAGAAAAAAAAATCCTACAGAAATTGACTCCACGACGGAGATTTCTGATGGAGCGACTTTGACATTTTATTCCTCGCCATCGGACGGTTCCAAACTATAGATTTTTTGCACAATATGTTAGGTACAACAACATTCAGTGTGCGTAAACCGCGCGGGTCAATGCTATTTTGACATTCAACTAAAAATCGTCAAAATTCAAAAGCAAGAAAATTCGCATTTTGCTCATATTTGTCTTTGCACTGTACTCCTCCTATACAAGCCATCGAGATATATGAGGTACCGGCGTGTCTGTCGAAGCGTGCTCTTTAAATTGATGTCAATTTCACGTGTCCATACTTTGCCCTCTTTCGGCAAGGCGGTGTAGATTACAACTATGTCCTCAAAAATGTGTTTTTTTTTTTTTTGCTCTTGATTCTAAAATAGCCCATCTCTGATTTCCTTCATATTTTGTAGTTATATAGCCCAATCTATGACCTACATGTGTTCGCAAAACGGAAGGTTCCCTCTCAGAACAACTCAGGATAGCCCGCAACAAACTTGGAGTGCGGAGCACACGGTGTATATCACGACCGGGAGAACGACGCCAGAGAGTTAACGCGATCAGTGGCGTCTGCCGACATCTCCGGCCTTTAATGACAGAGCTCAGCATGCAGACCAACCTCAACTTTTATCCTAGCAATATATTTTGAGTCTTTCTGACTCGTTTTTCCCGCAGTCGAATCTCAATGCCGTTCACATGAAGTTGAGCGGCGTTCTGAGTCGGTGGCTTGTGTTTCTGACATGAACTCCAAGTATAGTATGGATCGCGTGTACTGTGCCGACTGTGCGGTGCTATGGTAGCCACCTTAAACCAAAAATTCGAAAGTGCTATGCTTTCGTTATTAGAAGCAAGTTCCCTAGAAATATGGGCTGTATCGATTGCACACATGTTCTTGTGAAACCCCGAAGCATGATTTGCGGCCTGCATGGCGAAACAGAATGGGGCTATATACAACCAATGTAGAGGCAGTCTCCAACGCGGACTGCGAATTAATCCAGCTGACGGCTAGATGACCAGGACGTCACGACAGTTTCATCTGGCCACTATGCAACCTCCTGCGGCTAGAATGCCTGAGGGATGGCTTCTAGGTGAGAGCAGTGAAAGCACCACGTAGACACTTTCAGGAAATTTGACATTGCCCTGCCTACTTTCTGGTATTAGGTGATTCTGGTTGTCCCACGCAGCCCTGGCTTTTGACACCCTTCCAGACACCATCAGCAGAAGCTGAAGAAAAGTACAGCAATGATCATAGGAAAACCGGACAAGTGATTGAGCGTGCCTTTGGACTGCTCAAAAGCAGGTTTCGGCGTTTGGACAAGTCTGGGGGATACCTCCTATACGCCATGACAACGTGCCGTTCCATCGTTGTGGCTCGTGGCGTCCTCCACAACTACTGCATACACCACAACATCCTTCTGACTGACCCTGTTGGCATGTTTTGTTGTAAAAGTTCATAAAGAAAAGAAACAGGGCAGGAGGAACTACATACCTTACTAATTACACTAATTACACATTATTTTGCAAGATAACTGAATTCATTGCTGATAACCGACGTGGAAAACAAATCACAGAGATGTTGCAAAAGCCAGGATACGTCATGATAAAAAATATAGCACACCGGCTTTCCGCTACAGAAGAGCAGGTTTACTTAGACACCTCGGCATCCATGCGCAAGATATCATCAGTAAGGAACACAATGAGGAAGGACCAACAAACTGGGGCTATTTAAGCAAGTCTCTGTATAGTTCGGTCAGGGGGCTGTGGTTGGCATTGAAGACCGACGTGCAGATCACGTTTCCGTTCCGTACAAGTTGTCAGTTACTAGATTACCTGCACTCTCAGAAGTCAATGTGTGTGATTCACACTTCACTGTCATGTGTTGTCTTTCATGCATAAGATTTGTGGAAACCCGTGTTTCCACAACCTCGGGGCGTCTGTCCGTCCGTCCGTTCCGTCGCGGAGGAAGACACAGCAAACGAAAAGTGCTACCAACAAACAAAGGTTTATTTCATACCTTATAAGTGTGAACCCCCGTAGTCCGCCGGTCAAACAAAAGCCACTCGTACCGCGCGTTTACCTCTTTTATCTTGTAGCGGCCGCAGCGCCATCGCGCCGACCTCCCAGCTCGCGGCCCGCGGAATTTAACACCCGGCCTCCGTGCCGGTATTCTTCAGTTCGTAGCCAGTCGGCTTCAAATAAACATCTTGGTTTCCGACTCGCTGTCTGCTACATTGGTGACCCAGACGTTCCGAGTATGGACCAGCCTACGTCTTCCCCCACGCATGCATCTACCGGGGCTCCACAAGCCGGAACCGTCCAACACTACGCCCTTCGTCTCCCTGCCTTCTGGCCTAAGAACCCATCAGTCTGGTACCTCCAGGTGGAGTGCCAGTTTACCCTGGCAGGCATCACCAGCCAGCTGACCCAGTTCCGCCACGTCGTCAGCGTTCTGCCTCACGACATCGCCTCCCAGATAATCGACGTGCTTTCCGCTCCGCAGCCGAGCAACCCGTGCGATACTGTCAAGAAGGCCATTCTTGACCCTACAACCGCGTCGGAGAGCCAAAGACTTCAGCAGCTGCTTACTGCAGAAGAGTTGGGAGACAGGCGCCCTAGCCAGCTGCTGCGTGACATGCAGAATCTTCCTGGCGAGCGAGCCTCTACGTTCGACCCTGCTCTCCTTAGGGAATTATTCCTACAACGGTTACCCTCCAGCGTGCAAATGATCCTCGCCACGGCTGCCACTCTACCACTCCAAGATTAGCAGCGCACGCAGACAAAATTATGGAGGTATCGTCACCTACTCCCGTAGTTTCCGCGATTCCTACCGTGACCCCGCCTCCTGCCCTCCCCGTCTGCACCGCCCCTCTTCCGCAGATGCCTGCTCCCAACACTGTTTTGCAATTGCTTGAAAGCTTTCAGCGTCTGTCCACCATGGTGGCGTCAGCACTCGCCCCTCGCAATCCCCGACTCCGACGTCGTGATCCATCTCGACGTCGTTCACCCAGCCTACGGCTCTCCCCTCAGCGTTCTCGCGAGGCACCTCTAGGAGACCGTACAGGTTATTGTCGCTACCACAAGCGGTATGGCGTTCAAGCGCAGCACTGTATCCTCTCGTGCAGCTGGCAGGGAAACCTTCCAGGAGGCCGATAACGGCTTGGTCCGCCTCCACTCCTGACAGCAGCCGACTCTACTTCGTAAAGAACAAGGCATCCGGGACCCGTTTTCTTGTATATACCGGCGCAGAAGTCAGTATCCTACCGCCGCGGCTGCCGATCGCCGCCGTACAACCATGTTCCATCTAACCGCTGTGAATAATACTGGCATCCCTGTCTATCGACAACAGTCCCTTACCATCGACCTCGGGCTTCGCCGATCGTTTCCCTGGCTGTCTTTAGTCGCCGCTGTGGACAGATTTATCTTAGGAGCCGGCTTCTTGCGGCATTTTCGTCTCCTGGTTGACGTAGGCAGCAAGCGCCTAGTCGACTCTTGCACCCAGCTGTCCGTCCAGGCATTCACGGTTACCGACGCCTCGCCCGCCACAGGCACAACCATCTCCGCCCTGCTCTCCCCATATGCAGCGATATTGAAGCAATTCCCTTCCCTTACACAGCCACCCGACTGGTAGCAACCTGTGGCCCACGACATCGTGCATTACATCAACGCGGGAGACCCTGTTTTCGCCGGCCCTCGTCGACTGACCCCAGAAAAGCTCAAGATCGCGCGTAGCGAATTCGATCACATGCTCGCGATGGGCGTCGCACGGCCTTCCTCCAGCGACTGGTCATCTGCAGTGTATATGGTGCCGAAGAAGACGGGAGACTGGCGCCCATGCGGCGACTACCGCGCCTTGAACCTCGTCACAGTCCCCGACCGGTACCCTCTGCCCCGTCTTCAGGATTTCCTCGCACAGGATTTCACCGTCAACCTGCACTGCGCCACCATCTTCAGCAAGATAGACTTCATGAAAGCATACCATCCGTCTCCCATTCGTCTTCGCCTACATAGACGACCTACTTGTTGCCAGCCCTTCACCTGAACTGCACGGGCAACACCTGCGCCTGCTTTTCCAGCGTCTCGCAGCCCACGGTATCGTGGTTAACGTGCAAAAGTGCGAATTTGGAGTTTCCGCCACCGAGTTCCTCGGACATCAGGTCACGGCCGAAGGTATAGCTCCACTCCCCATCAAAGTGGACGCAGTTACCAACTATCCCCAGACTCGATCTCTGCATCAACTGCGCCGTTTCCTCGGTCTTGTTAATTTTTATCGGCGCTTTATTCCTCACTGCGCCGAAACCCTTCGCGCTCTCGAAGAACTCCGCCGTGGGAATAGGTCTGCTTCGGCGTTGCTACCGTGGAACCCTGAAGCTCACGCCGCGTTCCTTCAGATCAAGGAAGACTTGTCACGGTCGACCATGCTCTACCACCCAAAGCACGACGCTCCCACGGCCCTCATGATCGATGCATCCGGAATAGCCGTCGGCGGTGTTCTCCAGCAGAGAATAGACGGCGCTTGGCGACCCGTTGCTTTTTTCTCCAAAGGCCTCAAGCCTCCGGAGAAGAAGTACAGTACCTTCGGCAGAGAACTGCTGGCCGCATATCTTGCCGTGCGTCACTTCCGCCACTTCCTGGAGGGCTGCAGATTCACGATCCTAACGGATCAAGCCCCTGACGTACGCGTTCACTTAGGCCAGCACACGCTACTCTCCTCCAGAGATACGTCACCTATCGTTTCTTGCCGAATTTTCCACCGACGTGCAGCATGTCAACGGCACCGAGGGCGGCCCTGCCGACGCTCTCAGCCGCGTGGAAGCTGTATCCGCCTCGCCACTGTCTCCCGAGGCCCTTGCCGCCGCCCAAGCCGCTGACCACGAGCTACAGCGCTTGCGTGAGCGGGGCAACTCATCTCTGAAGTTCACGGACATTCCGAATCCTGGATGTGACCTCCTACTTTGCTGTGACTCCTCGACAGCGCAGCCGAGGCCTTTTGTTCCCGAAGCGTACCGCCGACCGGTCTTTGCGGCATTGCACGACCTGGCGCACTCAGGAATACGCGCCACCAAACGCCTCGTTGCTGAGCGCTATGTTTGGCCATCCATGCACAGAGACATTACAACTTGGGTCCGCACATGCATACCATGCCAACGGTCCACCGCCATACCGTGGCAAGTTCGACCTCCCGGATGCACGTTTCGACGTCGCGCACGTTGACATTGTCGGATCCCACCCTGTCTCAGCCGGGTGTCGCTTCATCTTAACAGCCGTCGATAGGTACACCAGGTGGCCTGAGGCCACACCCATCCCTGACTCCACCACCGATACTGTCGCTTCAGCTTTCCTCGCTACATGGGTCGCACGTTTCGGCGTTCCTAGTCAAGTAACCACAGACAGCGGCCGCCAATTCGAGAGCAATCTCTTTTCATCCTTCACGCGGCTCATCGGCACGTCCCGCATACGTACGACGTCTTACCACCCTGCGTCCAACGGCCTTGTGGAGCGGCTGCACCGCATCCTTAAGGCTGCTCTAACGGCGTTCGAAGACAGAGCTCATTGGACAGACCATCTTCCACTCGCCCTCCCGGCATTCGTACCTCCCTCAAGTCCGACCTCGGGTGTAGCTCGGCGGAACTGCTCTACGGACGTGCTCTCCATCTCCCTGGAGCATTTTTGTTCCCCAGCAGTCCTGACGCGACACGTGTCACGGCTCCGGACTTCCTACAACGCCTGCGACACAGCTTTGACCTCATCCGCCCCGTACCGCATCGTCCCAGAAGCCTTACGCGTCCCAAGCCCTCGACGACGCTACCCACGTTTTCATCCTAACAGACGCCGTACGCAAGCCACTCACGCCCTCCTACACCGGTCCCCACCTCGTTCTGGGCCGCGCCCGCAAGAACATTCGCGTGAGCGTGGACGGCAAGCATGACACAGTATACTGCGTCATCCTTGCCGTGCACGCTGACGCTTATATGCCGTGCACGCTGATACTGACGCTTATAAGCGTCGACCGTGTGAAGTCAGCCTTCATAGAGAACCGGTCCGTTGCCGACTAGCCTGAAGTTTACTCCTACATGTCACCCAGCACCACCGCCCCGCAACCCCCCCCCCCCCCCCAGCGAAAACCAAAGACGGTCACCTGGTCAGTCAGCACCAAGCTGCCTCTAGCGGGGGAGGCAATGTAGCGGCCACAGCGACATCGCGCCGACCTCCCAACGCGCGGCCCGCGGAATTTAACACACGGCTTCCGTGCCGGTATTCTTCAGTTCGTAGCCAGACGGCTTCAAATAAGCATCTTGGTTTCCGGCTCGCTGTCTGCTACAATTTCTATCACTCGAACACGCCCCCTTCTTGAGCACATGACACAGCCCCACCAGGGCCATCTACCGAAGTCCTATCGAACGAAGATTTTTCCACATCCCCCACCTCAAAAACTAAGTCCATAGTCCAAAAGTCCAGAAGTCGCTTAACAGGTCGTCGTCCATATCGATTACGCAGTCGGAGGAGCGGGATACAGGCTCCGACTCCCACAGCAGATCCAGGCAATGCTGGCGTATGACGGAGAGCGCTGCTGCCACATCTGAGCTTGCTGTCCGTGCTGTCCAAAATTCGAACAGCGATGTTAGGTTGCTTGTCCTCGATGTTATCCCTGCCGGAAAGGCAACAGGAGCTAAGGCATCTCCTGTTATCTTGCTGGTTGCGGAGCCAGCTTCCGAATTATCAAGGTCACGGATTATAACCGTTCGTCATTGAGCGAGTGTTTACTGGCATCGGCTGCAACCGTTTCCCGTTGGCACATTACGGGGGTTTGGCCTTTGCTGCGAACAGTCCCAACGAAAGCGGTCAGGGCTGCCGCACGTCCACCATCCGGCGGCCACTCTGCGTTGCTGCCGTGGAACATGTAGCTGCTACTGCGGGATCCTAGGTTTCGCCAGCTAAATATCCGGGTTGACCATGGTTATGGGACACAACGGGTCTGCCAAGGCATATTCCTGCGGGGGTCGCTCTCTGTCAATAACGGAAGGAATCATGTGCTCGGCATGATGGCTCCGCATAATAATTTCGGTTGTGCTCATCCAGTCCCACTGCAGGTAGGCGCTCAACCGCGGCTGCTCCCGCTGACCACGCACAGCGCAGTTCTAAGGTCAATTCAGGCGGCGGCGGGGGCCGATACCCCAGTTCCGCTAAGAGGTCACCTTCAATTGTGCGAGACTCTTGCGCCAGCGCTTCAAGGCTATTGAAGCGATGGGCTCGAAGATAGCGCCTGTAGCGAGGATGACATTGACGGATAACCGGTGCCACACGCTGCTCCTCTGTAGCAATATGTTCAGCTGTGCTGTAGAGCTCTTGCAATGCCCGACCGAATTCTGCTAAGGTCTCATCTGGATTCTGAATACGCTTATGCAGCTCCTCCAGGATGCGATATTCGTAATCGGGGGGAAGGAATTCGCTCTTAAACCGC
The DNA here is from genome assembly GCF_037126465.1 of Ornithodoros turicata. Lineage (NCBI taxonomy): Eukaryota > Metazoa > Arthropoda > Arachnida > Ixodida > Argasidae > Ornithodoros > Ornithodoros turicata. Next base: position 211,624,209 of record NC_088201.1, on the reverse strand, counting down.
TTCTGGAAGTAAACCTCGACCGCAGGCGAAGCGAGCGAGCGGCGTCTCCAATCAAAGCAACATGCGAGATGCGTTGTATCAGGACTTCATCTGAGATTCCCGTACCAGTGTGATAGGCTGTAAGGTCATTCAAGAAGTCTGCGATCGACCTTTTATCGGAATACCATGAGAACGTAGGGACCGGCAAATTCAGTCGCAGGGGCGCCTGTGCATGCTGCGGCGAAACCGACCCGACATCAAGGCGCTGTGCCACCAACGAACATAACTCCGTCATGCGTGAGAAGAGTTCTGTCGTTATAGCGGAGTCCAACTGCGGCGCTACGGGTACCGTAGTTGACGTACATTGGGACGGAGGCACTGCATGTGCCCCTTTGTCCTCGCCTGGTCCCTTCGGCTCCGAAGGCGCCGAGGTGCGTCTCATGCCAGCGTCTCCTCCAAACGGGACCGCTGCTGTACAGAGCCTTTCCTTCCGCTCCGGAGGTCGTATTGGCCTGGCGGCGGCGAATACTGCATCGGCTCCGGGGCTCGGGAACCGAGTGGAGCTGTGAAGCACTCAAAAACAAGCAAACAAGGAAACACACTCGAAACAGACAAAAACGATAGCTCAAAAAGAAGAAGAAGAAAAGAAAAGAACGACACCCCGGAAAGAGAACACAAACAAACCGGCGGAGTCCTGAATGAAAGAAAAGAAAGAAAAACAACGTACAAACGAAAATGAACTACGGCTGCCTAGAAACCATAGGTCTGCTGCTCAGCAAAACCACATGGAAACTGACGGCTCCCATTAGTCCGATTGCAAACGCTCGTCATCGTGGCCATGGTGATAACATACTGTCGTGTCCATGCGCATTGTTTGGAGCTACCGTGTGCCCTCTCAACTGCGACTACCCTGTGAATCCCTATCGTAACTCCTGTGTCAATGAGCGTCCGACAAGGACGGCTGGTTACTTCCCCGTCTCCGTAAATTCCTGATGTTGAGGGTGCTTTCCAAACGATGCTTGTACCTGAGCGACGCCCGTGTGTTCAGCTAGTCGATTTTACCCGACCTTGAGCAATGCCATGCACGCCTGTTGATTGTCAGATTTGGCGTGCCCTCCACAGTCGCCAGCGTAGGCCACGCGCTGCAGCAAGTAGCTGCGTCAAGGACTCTGAGCGACAAATTTGTTGTGCTTCCCAGCCTGTCCGTGCAGATGCGGAGGCTCTGGCGGGTCATTGTTTTCCCGAGCCCTTATCATTGGAGACGAATGGCTAGGGTTTTCCGACAGGGTACAAGTTAAGCAACATAGCGACTGCGATTTGCATCAGCTCGGCCACTCTGCGCGTGTGTTCTTCTAGCAGTGATCTTCCCGGGTGACAAATTCCGGCATGATCGCTAGATTATTTCATGGAACAGGAGACAGTTGCCTCCACCGTCGTGGTAGCATAACACAAAACGCCGAATCCCACTTCTGACACGAAATATTGTAGAGCCCAGAGGTCGAGTGCTATATCGTGAGCACCTACTATATCGAAATGTGTCGCACCGTCGTTACCTATGCCTTCATTTTGCGACAATATTTATTGCAGCCCAGGTAGAGTTGAAGAGAACTCACTTTTGAAGTGGTTAAAAATCTACTGTATGGTGCGGGATTAGCAATTTAGTCATTTTGAGGAATTAAAGTATAGTTTCCGACTCACGGAGTGTGTGCAATAGTTAGGCAGACACCAAACGACAGGATGCTCATTGATCAAGGTGTTGAGAGATACCTGGCAGGCGAACATGAGAAGAACGATGAACAAGGCTAACATAAGGCAACCATCGCTCTTGGCACTGTTCGGTGCACAACACTTTACTTTATGTGCTCAATTATATGAACCATGTTTATTCCAATTATATATCCATAGCAGTAATACACTCAGAGGAGGAGGAGCAAGACGAAACAGCTGCCGGTTAGAGGGTCCTCCCAACAATAATATTAAATAACATCAACACACATCATTTCACAGTCGCAATCTATTCAATGAGAACTGAAGATACAACCATAAAAGTAGTCACATAAAGTATAGTACCGTATCAGATATCTAGCAGTTAATCTAGCAGTTATCTAACTTGAGCAGATTCATCTGAAGAAAGTAAGTACTGTTTAATTAGTTTTTAAACAAAGAAAAATTGTTCGAGAGTTCCTTCGTTGAAGGCAACGCATTTCACGGACGTGTGCCAATTCCAAAATTTATGGCACTATTTGTTGATACTACTGTCGATGGACGTAAGAAATAATAGGGGACACTAGGAACAAGGTGATGATGTTCGTGTAAAAGCTTGCCGTATGGCGACTATGCCAGAATTTGATGTGCCCAGTTCAGTATTGAGCCTATTTGGGGGAGCTTGCAGCGACAAGACAGGATCATTCTTGCCATCCAAACTGCCCAAAGTGGTCCAATCTTTGACGAATGTCCAAGTGCTCCCTGGTACTCAATAATCTGATGGTCCACATAGAGTATGGCGTCGTAACCCCTAATGTCAATCGACGCCTCAGGTTTTCCCAGCGAGGTTCTGGAACATGATAAAAGAGCATGAAAATCGAGAGAAATCATGTGGAGCGAAGATTAGTGGCAATGTGACAGTGGCTGTCACAAAGTTTTCAGAAGCAAAAAAACAAAAAAAAAGCATTGCTTAGTATCTACTCACTAACTACTTATTACTGCTCACTAACTACTTATTGCTGTTGTTCATGTTGTAGGACCTATGAAAGACTAGAGTGTCATCATATATTGCAACAGTTTCAGTACGATGGCAACGACAAAGGGAACTCGAATGCTCACGGGAGCTACTGACGACGGTGACAATAGTGATGTTTTTTAAATGATGGTGATGCCGATGGCAGCTACATTCACTCCCGGTCTTGGAGACGTGGTGGAAAGATGAGTTCAGGCCCGTTGCGTGTCGCTGGTGAATGCGCACAATATGACCAGACGGTGTGACCACGTGACATGCTGATTTATGGGACCTATCTGCTTGGGTGGATGACAGATCTTGCTAGCTAAGTCTGTCGATGAAAACGTTCTCGCGACTGCTCTGAAGAGCCGTGATGAAATACTTGAGATTCCGTTGTAGGACCTGGTACAAACTGTCATAAAGCGTCTAAAGCGGCGTGCGTGCGACGCCGTGGCAGATGAAAACGGGGATGGAAACTGAATATTAGGAGCCCAATCTTCATCTTGTCATTAACCCCATCACACGGGTAAAATGGTATGCAGAGGCGAATGTCTAGGCGTGCAGGAGGCGGATGTAGGAAAAATGCTGCCGGATGTGCCAGTGTACGGGGTGTGCTTCCATTACTCAGCAGGGGCGTTCGCAATGAAGAACTGCCCCAGAAGCCGAAGTGACCTGTATAATGACTGCTGTGCTTCAATGACTGGCTTGTGCGAAGTTTGGTGTTTCTGACTATACGCCCGAAGGGTGGCGTTGAGCTGTCGGTGAACAGGTTCCGGGATACTATTTGCCGGTAGGTGATGAGCGGCTGCTGTTTGTACATTCGTGACGGCAATCGGGGAGCAGCACTTTGCAAAGAACCGTGATGGAAACTGAAGTCATCGGTGTACGTAGTAAGTAAAGACGCAGCACCGAAGCGAGCGATCCAATGGTGGAGAAATTCCCATGCGACTGTCGCCGCGGTGCGACGTATATTGGAATGATTTCATGCCACCTCGTGAAGCGGTGGTGCATCGCTATTGAGGGTATTTATTTTTATCATGCACATATTTTTAAATAAAAACTGTTAGAGCAGCACAGATGTCGTTGTTGCAATTGAGTTATACGACCAGGCGGACATTATCTTCAAGAGAGTATGCAACTAGATGACTAACTACCTAAAATTCATTATTTCCTGAAGCAAGGGATTTCGTTCAAAAGCAAGCTAGCAGAATCAGATACTATACGCCGTTGAAAACCATACCACAACTAACAAATCCTGAAACACGCGTGCAAGTGCGTTAAAATATCTATCCCCGAATTTTGATATACAAATGGCTCGAGGGTGGGCAAACTGAGCTGTGATGGTTGTGTGCGTCATGGGCAGTGAAGTCCTCGGTATGTGGTGTGGGATAGCGGTCCGGCGCGGTTATATTGTTCAGGTTGGCAGTCACCGCACGGACACAATCCAATTCACTTGTTAAGGGTTGAATTATGCGAGTTCGACCCTATGCTCAAATTATCTGTTCCCCATGGCCAACGAATCAGGAGGAAGGCACCGTGGGCGCGCATGGACAGGAGGACCGGTGATAACGATATTGTGCGGGGTGGTGTGCCGCACCGGGCGTCTGGTGCCGGTGTACGTGAGTTCCGGATACTGATGTACTACGGGGGTCAAATGGGAAGAGGCGAGTGGCTTAAACAAATGAGACATGAACACGAATCGGAATAAACTGCCATCTCCAACCTGTCGCTTCAAGCAGCCCCAGGAAACTTGGAACACTCAAAGGATATAATTTCCAGATTGAACCCTCGTTCATGCACGTTTCGTCTCGTGAATTTATCGAATAAATGCGCTTGATTTTTCTCGAAGTAGCGCTTGAAAATATAATGCAACTCCGCGGCGTGGTTTGTAAGAGAAACACAGTGGGTCTAGCTTGCTGAAGCAAACATCTCTCCTGAACCGTTTGGCGAACGGGTAAACGTTTCTGATTTATTTCGGTTCAGTTCCGGTTCAGCAGAAATAACGGTGTCTATTGCTTTTAGATTCGGGCTCGCCACCGGTTCCGAACCCTGGGTGAAATGGGTAGGTGTTCAGAGCGACTGGCAGTGACCGCATTGACGTGAGGGTTGGGATCGATGAGGTCGAGGATGCCGACGGCGAGATGTGCCCTATCGTTCAAAGAAACGTCGCCGGCCGCTGCTAACACGACATGAACTTGAGAGGGCAAATACTGCACGAAGAGCTGTTTGAGTAAAGAGCTATGAGCACTGTTGTTGCCGAGCAGCCTCCGTAATCGGCGCGGGAGTTGGCATGATTTGCTGTCGTCGAAAGCTGCGGTGGTGCACAGCTGCTGGAGGTGGCGCTGCTCTGATGCCGCAGTCCACTTGATCAATCAGCTGATCCTCGACGGTTTCGTAAGGGCGCTCGGCAGGCGGTATCAAAATTATATCTCTGGCTTCTACGCTATCTCAGATGGAAGTACCGCGAGGATATGTCGGCACTTCGTTGCGTGGCTAGAGGTGTTTCAATCAGCATATTGGGCTTCCACTTGGGCGAATCATAGCTGAGTGTCGGAGGCCCAAAAAGGTGGCAAGCGCAAAGCAGCGCTGACATATGCGCTATATAGCCTGCTGCACCTGCTATAATACAGATGCAAACAATAGAGGATTCAGACGCAGTGTGCATTGAGTCGACCAACACTTCATGTGCCTTTACTAAAGTGGAGCTGCTGTGAGCGCAAAAGTGTATATTCAGCCTCATCGCCATTGTCATAAGTGTACAGTGACGCCGCTACGTTATATACGCATAGATCTCGGGAAAACGGTGATAAACATTATCCGGCTTCTACCAAGCGACTTCTTCCATCGAAGAAATTAAACTACCAATCGAAAGATTCTAAGGACAACACCAGTCGCCAGGACGAAGGCAAGAAATACAGCTACACTGCTTCAATCAGACAAGATGTACCCTGTAGGTACCCTGTGAGACCTGAAATGGCAATCCTTGCAAAATACACAGTGGCCGACGCACTAGCTTAATGGGCTACAAGCATCTCTGTATTAAGACAACAGGAAGCAGCGCTTTGGGGCATTAATACAAACAATACGGCAAAGGGGCAATAGCCGCCACCGCCGTCGATAGCGAGTGTCTGCCGTTAGGAGAAGCCACCGTGGGAGTGAAACTAGCAAACACAACATCTTCTCTCTAAGTTGCTATCGTCACTGACATAATATATTCCTTCATGCTTGATAGCGGCTGGCGCACATCTGTCAACCTTAGGATCACTGTTTGGCCAAATGGACACGTCTCCACTCAATCATCTCCAGACTTCGACCGGAAGAAAATCGTTAATAGTATGTTCCTGAACAAAAGACATCATCCTGGCATCTTCTCAGCCATCTGCTCACAAGAAGCCCATAGCACCTCCGATCATCTACAACACCACAGTATTCGCGGATAGAGAACTTCTACAAACACCAAGACTTGTTACATCGATCGCGCTCACAGCAACGTGCAGGTGAGCAATAACAAAGCCTCGACATCAGGCTTGACATCAGTGCATCTTCCAAATGGACGGCACGCCAAGAGACGTAACCTCCCGGGAACTGTATTTTCTCCAACTCTCCACATTCTCCGCATGAGGGTACACTCTTAAAAATGAACTTCACCGCATAGCACGCTCCTAGCCAACCGTCATCTCGAATGATATCGTTATTTGCTCTGATTTGCTGAAAACGGGAGGCGTACGCCTTTTTTGTGACACTTATGCTGTTCATAAGTGTCACAAAAAAAGGCGTACGCCTCCCATTTTCAACAAATCAGAGCAGATAACGATATCATTCGAAATGGTGGTTGGCTAGGAGCGTGCTATGCGGTGAAGTTCATTTCTAACAGTGTACGGCGGGTCTGGAACACAGGGTGGCATCCAATGTATTGTTCCGTAGACGAAAGCGTGCTGGGCGAATGCAATGCATCCTGGACAGGTCCTGGTCGCATGTCACAGGAAACGTCAAGGGACAGAAGCGAAGATAATCCAAAAGCCGGGCGTCATAACTGTAGAATGAAAATTGTCTCCGGCTTCACGCAACGGGAAGTAACAATTTATTTAGACGTTTCGTCTCCTTTGCGGGAGACATCAGTGCAAGGCTAGGGATGACGGCCACCGAAACAAGTCTTGCTATTTAAGGGTTTACCAAGGCCAGAGTACAGTCCAGGAAGTGGGCCACGGTTGGAGCTGTTGGCTCCCTTTGTATGTGCCAATCATATCAGTGACTTTCTTCTTCCATCATTAATTTCTTAGGCACTTGAGGCTTTGTATGTATTTATCCTTTCTATTGTGTTCTAGCCTCAGAACATAAATTCCCATCATGATCTAAGCGTGTTCCACTCCTCCGAAAGAAACTCAAAGTCAAACCCAGAACCATGGTCCAACTGAACTATTCACGCACGCTTCACCTGTGTACAGCTATTTTGTATCCGACGTAACCAGTTACTTTGAAGTAAAGGGTCATTTTTTCCAGTAACTCCGTAATTGCGAGTTACATTTCAGACTGAAGAACTTCTCTGTTAACTTCGTTACATTTTTCACACGGTAACTTAACTCGTAACGAGTTCTTTTTGACGGGTAACTTCTTGATCTATATGCATCTAGATGCCGCTACCTATTGTTACGTCATTTCAAGAATTGTATAGCACCCGATCAGATGCCAACGCGGAGGTACACATAAACGTTCTCCTCTACGCTCTTCAAAATGAACTTTACCACATACCAGGATCCTAGTCAACCATAATCCTGAGTGACAACGTTCTCGTCCCTGATTCGTTGAAAACGGGAGACGGAGCATATTTTGCAGTCATAACGCTCTACCATAGCCACATAGGAGGCTATGGCCGTAAATAATGGGCCCCTCCTCCCATTATCAACAAATCAGGAGCGAGAACCTTGTAATTGGGGATGATGGTTGGCTAGCAGCGTGCTATGTGTGGCGAAGATACATACCTATCAGATTCATCTACACAAAAGGTGTCACAGCCAACAAGATAAAATCGCCGTTTGGAGCCGACATACTCGTCGAGCTACCTTGTTAGAGTCCATAGGCCCTTTAATGCGTCTGAACCACGGTGGTAGATAGTAAGGTGATCCGACGCCGCGTCTCCTCCACGCGGTCGGGTGGTTCAAGGTCGGTCCGCGCTTCTCTTCCATGCCGACAGAGCGCGACACTCCTATTGGGGCCCTCTTATCATTGCTTCCGCGTTTACCGTGCATTGGCTCCAAATTGAAGAGCGCGCTATTTTGATTCTGAGTCTTGCCTCCGCTTACAAACTCATGTATTTGATGACAAAAAAAGCTCTGATGACAACGGATCCGACATGGGGAAGAAGTGCTTCGTGCCGCGATGTAACTCCGGGTATAAAACGTGTACAGAGAAGGTGTCCCTGTTTTCCGCTCCTGAAGAAGAGGACCGCCTGCAGGTTTGGAGACATGCTACTCCACGCAAAGATCGCCTTCTTCAGACTACAGACTACGTCTGCGAGAAACATTTCAAAGAAAGGTTCGTCTCGAAAACCTGGGACGCGCTTCACGATGGTCAGGTTGGTCGATGCGCTTCACGGTGGTCATGCGTGTGAGAAAGGAGTATATGACCAGACAATTGACTGCATCCTAGACAATTACAATTTGTCATTCCCATGCAGTGACCATACCTGCCAACTTGGGAACATCCAAATTAGGGAGATTTCAAAAGCGCGGGGGGGGGGGGAAGAGAAAGCCGATGTTGGGTGGCTTTTATTTGCATTCGTAACACGAGCACACTTCACCCCAGTGCACTCGTCGGGCACAAGTTTTGCAGCAACATACTTTGCCCTCTCCAAGAAACTATCTGGGTGTCAAGCTGTGACAAGGCTATGACACTTTCTCAAAAGAACGTGAGGTCACAAAACTACGTCTCTGTTCTCTTTGCGAGGTACGCAAGGTCGAAACAGCTATAGTGCAAAGGCACCTTTGTCGCCCGAAAACATGGAGGAAATGCACGGAAACTAGAAGTGCTAGAACTAGAACTATGACCAGAACACCTGAACTCCGTAACACAGAGGCTCTGGGAAGCGGCAGCGATTCCGACGGCAATTGGGCTGGTATTGGATTGACGTTTTCATCTGTGTGCCCAGAGAAAAAGCAGGCGTTTGAGATATAGAGAGGGAAACTGCATTTTCCGGGAGATTTGCTTCTCGGCCGTACAATCGTACAAACCGGTCCGAATCCGGGAGTCTCCCGGATGAATCGGGAGAGTTGGCAGGTATGCTGATATAATGGCGCATATGCTCCATTACTACGTTGCAGAGCGAATGCGCCAGTACTGTACCCAGCTCAAAAGAAACGAAAAGAACATGACGCGAAGTCTGCGCAAGCTTTCAAAACTAGTCTAGTGGTCTAGCGGAGTGCCGCCTGGTTTTCCACCAGCAGGACACGACTTCTCCTAGCACATACTTTTTCGGCGTCGTAGTCTTGCTTTGTTGATATCGCACTGATTTGAATTTGAGGGCCCGTGTGTGTGCCTGACGCTTTTTAAGTCGTCTCATTTTTCTTTCTTGACATTTTTAAATGTTTAATAAATGTGTCGCCTAGCCGTGTCGACTCCGTTCCTCTTTCCTTTTTACCTTGCGGTAGCCCTTCGGCAAATCTCCTAATACTGTAGCCGGCAACCTATTCAAACTTTCAGCACTTCTTAAGTTGTTTCCTCGTTCTCGCCTCTTCCTATATATTAGTACCACATTTTCAAAACAACGCAAACAATTGAATTTCTTCTTAATGCAAAGAAACTCTAATTTGTCGTTGCCCCCTATTCTCTCCGTTTCCTTGGCTTGCTGCCGTTTCGGGTTCCGGTAGCACATTCGACTGTATGCCTTCCACTTCGCGCCAGTGGTTCACTTTATGCTGTGGTGACAATGTTCAATCAGGTGACTTACGACATTCACCAGAGCATTCGTATGAAGGCTTACAGAAGCGCGCTACACAGGCATGATGCTTTAGCAGCCCTTGCTTTCCATGCGAGCGGAGCCGCACGTCGGGCCCAATCACGGTGGCGCCAGCTCACGGCGGATGTTCGAACCGCGGACAGAATTTTGCTCTCTCCCTACGCGCCGTCACTCCACCTGAAAGACTTCTACCACCGTGGTCTGAACTATCCCACAATGGAGGATAAGTGAAATCCAATTGGGGCATATATTTATTACAAGAGAAAAAGAAAGCGGAAAGGTCAGCCAAACGGTTTGTCGACTTGCTATTCCGCAAAAATATAAGCAGAAATTAAAGTAACCAAAACTAACCAAAATTGGACCAACTGGGCCTTTTCTTAGGAATCTCAGATTTCCGGTAAAACTTTGAATACTTTGCTGGTTTAACACACCACCCCCAACCAGTATCACGACAGATATACTTCAAATGGAAGAGAACTGAAGGGCTTTTAATGTTATGCTAATTTTATCAATGTGAGGATCACGTACACCAATAGGAATGACGCTTTGGGTTTGGAATACAATTGTACGTTAATCCGTTTTCGCGATTTTCGTTTCTCCAATACGAATGCACCCCTGTGAATAATTTTATAAAAGGGTTCATTACCACTACACAAACAAATGAATTAGATATTTTCGCGAAAAACAAGTGTATTGTGTACTCCAACGCGCAAAAACGGGAAACAGCAACCGCTCACTTCATACTCAGGCTATCTTAATTTGTTTCTTACAAGAAACTGCTCAGCGAAAACGATTCGATTAACCAATGTACAAAATACGTAGGGTGATTGGACCATCCTGCTTGATTTCACATGGAATCGACAATCTGAATGAAAGAACGATTAAGATGCAGACTTGTAAAGTAATTAATTACAAGTAATTGAATTACTGTAATTAATTACTTTCTTAGTAATGAATTACTTCCGGAATTACACTAGGTTTTATGTAATTGTAAATATAATTGAATTACTTTTACAAGTAACGCGCGTAACGCACTTTGAATTACTTTCGGAATTACTTTAAAGTTTAAAGTTTGAGTCAGTTCCCCACCGTTTTAGTTTATTTTATATTTTTTACAGTGATTACCCAAAGACTCGATTCAGATCGGTACATTTTTCGGTACAGATTTTTACATTTGAATGTGGAAGGAGAAAAACTCTTGCGCCATGGGAAAAGGAGCACGAATTGTGGGTATCAACCTGCACTTCAGAGTCGTTAGAGTGCTTGAAAGATCATCCTTGTGTGCTCGAGGTGTTCATGAAGTACAATGTTGGGCTGCCCAGCAGTGCCCCAGCGGAGCGTCTGTTTTCGGTTGGTGGTCTTGTTATGACACGGAGACGTGGCAGCCTTACAGACAAGAACTTTGAGAATACCTTACTCTTGAAAGCAAATGGACGTTACAAGCTGCACTCATGATCTGCACTCTGTTCACATACCTGAAGAAAGAACGCCTTTTGACTGTGATGTTCGGTGTTTCTTTAACACGGCAAGTGACTTGTCCTTATGTAAGACTTCTCTAACTTGTTTTTCTACTGCAAACGCAACTACCACCATCTTTCAGAACATGTGCAATAAACGTGTACATCAAATCTTGCAGTTTGCACGTCGTTTGTCCGTTGCAGTCAACTTTGTGAATGTTGTTGAGTGTAATGCAATTACTTTTCTCAGCAATTGTAATCGTATTTGAATTACGATAGAAAATGAGTAATTGTAACTGTATTTTAATTTGTTTTCTAAACATGTAATTGTAATTCCATTTGCAACAATGCTAACCGTACTCTGGGGTATATAAGGAGACATTTCTACTTGGCCCCGGTGGACCTAAAGTTAACACTATATAAGACGCTTGTGCGACCGAAACTCGAATACGCGTCAGCCGTCTGGGACCCAGTCTAATCATCATTAATTAATAAACTGGAAGCAGTGCAGAACCGCGCGACACGTTTCATCTTCTCGAACTACAACCGCACAGCGTTTCAGCCACACAGTGTTTCAGCTATGAAAGTCTCATTTTCCTTACAGCCATTATCTTTACGCCGTAAAATTAGCCGTCTTTCTCTCTTCCATAGCATATGCTTCCACAATCCCACTTTATTGGATGACCTCCTCGCCGCTCCGCATTACTTTTCATCCCACATTGACCATCAGCACAAAGTAGGGATACCTGACTGCAGGACTACCGCTTTTACAAACTCGTTTGTACCGAGAACAAGCATTGACTGGAATCACCTTCCATCTTCACTATTTTGTACCAACTCGGAAACATTCCAAGAATCATTACGGATAATTTGTAAAACCACTCCCCTCTGTTGTATTTTGCCCTGAGGGTATTAATAAATAAATAAATAAATAATCGTAATTCAATGACTTTGGAAAAGTAATTTTTACAGATCTGTTAAGATGTCGATGTCGACAGATAACACGAAAAGAGTATGTGTATGTACGCAAAAGTGCAACATGTATTTTATAACGGTTGAGGGGAAAAATAAATAAAACCCTAGTACTTTCGACGAGGTTTAAACTGGTAAACTTCAACAACGTGGTACATGATTAAGCTCCAACAGACCTTCCAATCAATGTTCTATTCAAGGTTTTATTCTTTCCCTTTAGTATGTACTCTCTCTTTACTCTCTCCTGCAGCAGTGTTACCTGCCTACTGTTACCAATATGATCACACTGTTCTAATGGACACAACTCCTTCCAACAGCCTTATATGATTTGATATATAAGCCTGATATGATAAGCAGCGTTGATGGCCATGACAATGCCTCGTCCCTATGCAGATACTTACCTCATTTTCTCTTGAATAGCTGTAATAAGCCGGATGCAATTGGTCCCACATAGGGGATATATCTTACTGCATCCATGGCAACGTCCCAGAACCCAACCCCTGATTCGGGTTGGATAGCGTTTTTCATCTGCGGAATGTTAAGCATGATACAATGATAGGTTCTGTACCAGATTTTCCATGCCTGTCGAAAGAGGTTGGAGCTTTGAACTTACCTTTTCTATATCTAGGCTGTGTGTTCTGGCCATGTCTTCGATCTTTTCCATGTGTTTACTCCTCTCCTCTTCAATAATCTAACACAGTCAATTGCCATTATAAGAACGGAATGAAACACATGTTCGTGTGCTAGCTCATGCACTTGTTTCGGTCTACTCTAGCACGTCCAACACGTTACATTGAACAACAACAATCGACAAGCCGACCACGAAATTTTCGCAATCAGCAGACACAATCCCCCCCAACCCCCCCCCCCCCCCCCACCCGCCGGTTGGTCGCGAAGGCTACCTATGCCCTTCCAGCCGCTCCGTGATTACTTGTCTGGTCCAAAGGACGCTTCCTGATTGGATTTGTCCCAGTGACGTTTTCTCCGACTTCTAGGGGATGGAATTCCGGACAATACTCTCAATATCACTCGTCCGATTTGGCCGTTCGTTACATCACACTGCAAAGGAACAACTTCACCCATTCGCGATTCGATTTCCAGCGTTATTGTTAGTGATGAATGCGGTGTGAAAAGACATATAGCTTTGGAATCAACCATATCGAGAAAAAAAAAGAAAAGAAAAACAAGGGGCAGGCGCTTTCTTCAGCATTTGTAAGTACGAAGCAGGTGGAATATTGAGTCCGTCAAGCAGTGCAGCGGCACATTTGCATGAGGTTCGCAGAAACAGAATGTTATCATGAATTCCGATCAGCCAGATTCCGATACACTGGATGTCACTGCTTTTCACAAAGAGTTGTCACGGCATGTCATGAGAAGTTTGGAACTTGATTTGCTGTCCAAGTGGGAAATACGAAATTGAATTTCATTGAGCAATAAGCGACAATATGGCCACTAGTCCACGCAAATATTTGGATGTGTACTGCATAAGATTAAGTGCGAAGGAATGTGTGTGTTTGTTACGAGCAGGGTCATTTACCGTGAACGGTAACGGAAAGCAGGAAACGTGAGCTATCTGTATTGTATGGGAACGTGGACAGAAACAAAAGCCAGACGTTTATTTATATATCTCCAGTAACCGAACCGAAATTCAAGGGTGGTAACGATATCAGAAGCAAAATCCACCGAAGACTATCCATGCTTAACAAAATTTATATTGAATCCTTCAGTGTTTGCGCTCTATAGTACTGTTCTACAAGGTAACGACTTGAACAGACGGAACGATCTCAAGGAAACAGAAACCGAAACCAGCATTCAAGATATTCCGGGGACGAAAACCGAAACGATAATTCGAGTTATTGAGGTATCCCAAACGTAATCGAAAAAGTTATTATTTTCTGTGGCTGCAACCTTGGTGAGAGAAGGGTACAGGTTACGTTATGTTAGCTTCTGTCAGATCGGGTTGGGTGAGGTGAGGTGAGGTGGGGTGGGGTAAGGTCAGGTGAGGTAATGTGAGGTAAGGTACATAGCCAGGCTAACCTGTTTCATTCTCTCTTCAAAAACACGCCGAGTCTCTTCTCGTTCTCTCCCGATCCGGTGCTCCATCTCCTGAAATCAGTCAGACTTATAGGACGGCATATAACCTTAGCAGCGGCACATAACAACTAGACCTACCCGTTTGTACTCCCGGATCATTTTACGAGACCGTTTGCACATGTCGTAGGAGCGATTGAGATCCTGGAAAGGTACAAATCCGCTATTACATAGGTATGTGTTGTCTCTTATGAGTAAGAAATCGCGTATCGTGTGTAACCGCGACTAAAGTGTGCGACGTGTGTGAGCCTTGAAGCCTCTACTCAGACTCATAATTGCAAACATTTCTGCAGGTTTGTCCCTCTACCATGAGAAAAGTTCCTAACGCTGAACATGAGGCGCATTCTGAGGCTGGAACACATAGAAAGGAGTTGTCGATGCGCCATAAAAATCCTAATCATCATCATCATCATCAACATAGAAAGGACAAATACAGCTGGCAAACATTTTCAGTGACTTCATTCTTTCTTCCAACCGCTCACGTTTTATATATACTATAAACACTCACAAGCGCAATGGGGGGTCTTTAAGCTTGGGTTTCGCAACGCTGGTTAACTTTAGACCGAGATCAAAGAAGGTTGCTATAAGTCGAAGTTAACACTCAATATCCTTTTACAAATGTTACAGTGGCGCCCAGGCTTTTCTCGAACGGCGGAGCGCGTGTCATCGGGCGCTGATAGACAGCTGGTTAACGAGATCGGGATGATCCGCAATCGCCTTGAGGAGAGTATCGGTACACACAAGGGGCGCGTCCGGCGCACCGCACCGTTTAGCTTACGCGTCCGTTTTGCGTACCGACGCTCCCTTTCGACGGGATATTGGATCATCCCAATCTTGATGACACGCGCTCCGCTGTTCGAGGCAAGTCTGCGCTCCACTGTAGTTAGCGACGTGGCGTATGTTTCGGTGACAATAAGTCCCTTTAGTAAAGAAGATTTGAGGTTAAATTCAAGTTAAGGGACCGTTGATCTTGGTTCAGTTGTTCAGACGTATAATGGGTCAAAAGAGAACATACACAGAGCTCTACTAGCAACGAGGATTTATTGATAGAACCCAGGCCATATTATTTAAAGGGCGTGAACGGAGCCCTCAATACCGAAAACTTGTTGGAACTACTCAGTGATGCAGGTCATAGTTCATGTGTTCAAAACGCAAGTCAGGAGCCTAAGTGTTATCTTCACCAAAAATATCCGTTTGCTTGTGCAGGTGTTGCACTACGGTCCCCTGTAATGGGCCTAAAAGGGCTCAGTCCCTGGGACAAAAAAGTCAGTTTTAAAAATCGCCAACATGAATCTCGTGCACAGGAACTGAAGTACCAATGCTGACAGTGCCACGGTACAGTCCCGAGCTGTAAATGTGGGAAGCGTTTACGTACAGCAGAAATTACCTTGGGTGATCGGCTGCACATACGTGTCACATTTTAGGAAACAAACAGTGATTACGAGATTGCGCTAGGGTATCGCCCTGGCTATGAAACTCCCCGATTATGGTCATCAAACAAAGTCGTCGTTGTTCAGGTTTCGCAACTCTATATCAGGGATAACCAAATGTCTATTTACACCGTAAACGGTTCAAGAGGCTCATGTCAACAACCTTGTTTCAATGAAAACATTCTGGGATTGTGAGAACGATGATGCACTGCTTAAACTACACAACAAGAGGAAAGAACAAGACAAACACACAACACTGCGTGTTACCATACACATGTAAAAAATATATCACATATGATTGGATAGTTTCGCCGCCAGGGGAGATACGCTACCACATAAAACCTGAGTTGACAAGTGCCTCGAAAACACAGGCCTGCGACAATTACTTAGTTGATGGATTATCGAACTCTACTCTAGATGTGTTCCCAATGCATGATAAATATCCACGTTCTAAATGTTCCGCAGCGCGTCACGCCAATCTCCTCAGACGTGCCATTACGAATCCGACATGTGGCCATAAGTTTGTGCTGCCTAATCTCATGCAGTACTCCTTTTTCATTACCTGATTGCAGCTAATTACGTCTAGCGTATATTGAGCATTAACATGATCAGCAGATCCGTCATCACCACCACCACCGAACAGGGTGCTGTCCTCGTATATCTGTGTCACCACAACACCATTTATCAAAGACACGAATGAAGACGGAAGGAAAAAAAAATAGACATTGACATTTTGCCTCTGCGCCACTGATAAATAGAGAACGTACAGGGAAACATGCAGTATAGATGTTTCTGTGCAGCATGTAGTGTTTTCTATGATTTGCAGATTTTCTATAGAAAAGCTCTCAGAGGCAGCACTGATTTGCAGGCGGGTTATGCAGCCAGTTGGACATCCTGTGCGAAAGCGCACGTAACTACTGGGCGACTAGTCACCTAAGATTCACGAATTAATTTATTAATTCGATGTAAATTTCGTGAAAATGAGAGATTGCAGAATTGCGACCACTCGTTACTTAAGTCCACCTTCTGGTTTAAAGACCGTGAAACAAGCATGTAAGAGCTACAGACTTCTCGAGTGGAAAACAACAATGCGATGATGTAACAACGATGATTGGGTTTCTTGGCCAGGGTCAGTACTCTGCTCTATCGCTGGCGGTAATGTTGTGAAATATAAATAAGACGCCTGAGAGCGAACCGATGTCCTACTGCGTCTCTGGGGCGATTTAATGTATGAAGGTTAGTTCTTCTTTATTTTTTGTCCATATTGCTAAAATCAGATAGCCTTTGACTTATGTGAACCACATGAGCGCCTACACCAATCTGTCCAATTGCGCTAAAGCACATCGCTCTCAACGCGAATGAGAGGCATTCTTTTTGCGCTCGACAAGTGCGTACTTCTTTTCGTCACGTCAGTCATCTTTCTTTTTTTTTCTGTTTTTGCAAAATTTGGCGATTGATAGCTGAAAGCACGTACTGGTTTAGAATTTTACATTCCATGTTTCTGCATTCATTGTGCACGACCCTGTGTACGTCCCTGACAGGTGAACGTAGGGTATTATATGGTACAGTACCTTTACAAGCTGTTCCCGAAGATCTCTGTCGTGATTTCCCATCTTCTGTTCCTTCTCGAACTGCGACAAGCACTCTTTCATCAATTTCTGATGTTGCTCGTCGATATCAGTGTCAGATTCGGAATGAGTATTCCTACGGGCGATCTGTAAAAGCAATCATGTAATTCAATGATGGAGCCTATCGCAATTTCTCGCTGCGGGAATATGTCGGCATGTCGGTTGCGACATGTCATCCTAGGTTATCCATGTCATCCTAGGTTATCGCAGATAAACGTAAAAGACCCTTCTCTGCGCTGATGTAAATATGCATTGAAAGTTTCACAGCAAAAGAGGATAATAGAAGAGGAGAATATGGGCACTGCGAATACCGAAACTCATGCGTCTGTGATATCACAGACCTCGCCACCGCGAGTCACGGCGCGCGAGAAGTCACGGGATTACGTCTGCCAATGGCGCAACCCTGAGGGCTGTGACGCCAGACGACTTCCCTCGGGAGTTTGTCCGAGGGCTTTTATCTCGCTAAGTACGGCATGTAGGTGATACATTCTTTTTACTCAGTATTGTGGCAGGCAGTAGAGTGCGTCCATGACCTAATGAACCACATATATGGTAGGAAGGGAGTTGCCTCAGGACAGAAGCCGCCGATATTTCGAACAGAGACTGTTCTTCTTCTGGGCACCGTCCTCATCATTGGCATGGTATTTAAAGGGTTAGGTGTGACGTGTTTAAAGGTTCATGCGAATTGTGGGTCAACAGCCGGGAGGGACGAAAGGTTCCGTACGGGCTTCTACGGCCGGAGTGAATGGCTGCTTTGTTAGAGTGTGGAGGGGATTATGTGAACGTTGTGATCTAGGCTACAGATCGGTTACAGAAGAATGGAAGGTTCACGAACACGTGGACGAAACACCCATCCACATATATGGTAGTGTTCCAACCCCAAGCCGCACAATGTACTGGAAGCCGAGTGCAATAGGGATGGACGGTATGTGTCTTATCAATGTTATTTAGTGTCAGTAGGCTGTTCAAGACCTTCCACCTACCCGTCCACCCGGATTGCACTCGACTTTCAGTACATTGTGCTGCATGGGACCCCTTGAACAAAAATATGATACAGGGCGTTTATTTTTATTCGTTACATAATAAGGCTCGTGCAGATGGCGTGACGCGGAGCCTTTTAGCGCCTTGATGTCACGTGACATCGCAAAAGATGGAGATGCGTCACAGCCGTTTTACTGGGGGCCGAATTAGGCAACAGCATGTGTTTTTACAATTTCGTTTCGTAAGTGCAGGCTTACCGCAACAACTCATGGCATGCCCGTTTACTCTTACTCCGGTAAGGCAATATGTTTTCCAATGTCACGTGTCCAAATGTGACGTCACTGCACAAGCCTGATTTTGACCGAAAAAATAGCAGAGCAAAATAGATGCCGTTTTTGCAGTTAACTTATACGAACATTCTCTGGAAGAAGGTATGTAGCTACAGGATCATTCATTGCGCCAAAAAATGAATAACTAACTCTTTACTTAGGCGATTTCGCGCAAGAGCGAGATATTCCGGGAGAACGGGAGATATGTTTCATTGAAAGAAGTGTTATGCTTTAGAAACCTTTAAACGCGCACGCGTGTTGAAACATCGATTGCTGAATTTCGTATTGCAAATGAGCCAGAACAAGAAATACGCATATTCCCGGTGTAGAAATGACGCGTCCTTCGCCTTATCTGGATATGAGACCGGTCGGTCGGGTCAACAGATTGTCTCTTACACCAATCAGCTCCGTCGCGCAAAAGCATGTGACCCTCTCACCTGGTGGTCTCACAATGTTCTTTATTTTCCTCTCGCTCTCCAGCTTTGTAAATTTGATTGTGACAGTGCACCGCACAGCGAAGATATTTTGCATGGTGACTCCCCTCCCGATGAACAGCTTGATGTTATGACCGGGACTGTTTCCTCGGAACGCCACCCAGATACGGTCAGCGTAACCTGATCGGCTCGTGCTGGAATCCTGCGACTTGAGTGCCCCGGGAGTGATGAACAGGATGAGGCCGGAGTTCACGGGAGAATCGCTCGAACGTGCTCAAGCGACGGGACACAAACTATGAATTGTATATTTGTGCATTTTCTTGTTGTTCTGTATATAAGCGAGATGCTGTAGGACCTCGTGCCTTTTGTTCGTCCACGCTATGTAGAATAAACGTTCTTCTACAATTAGACCGGGCCCTGCCTTCTCCTTTTCCTTGAGAGCGGACTCGCACGAGAATCACAACATTGAAGAATGGGGTTCCCATACGCGTTAAATGCCGCCTCATTGCTCATCTTATACGTCCGTTGAGTGGGGATTGAGCAAAAGTCATCTGCTTTAGGTGCATAGGAACGGTGAGCTAGGGTGCTCGAGGTCGTTAATCCGAGCACTATAATTACAAAGGGCCCTTTAGTGGCAAACGCCCGTTCGTGACACTTTAAAACGTGTATTGGGAATACCTTTAGGGCGATATTGTTTTAAGTGGTTGACAGAAATATGTTCCGGTGAAAGAAATATGTCAATAAGTGACTTACCCCTTCCATGGCGGTTTCATATTTTTTCACGATTTCGTCATTGATTCGCTTGTTGTGGACAAATGCAGTCGCCTGTGAATAGAATGAATACTGAATATAATTTGTGCCAGGTTATCAAAATGCGTCAGATATAGGGAATACAAGAAAAAATTGTAATTCTTCGTTGTATTTATTTATTGTATTTACTTCGTTGTATTATTATATTTATTTACGCTCGACATGTGATAGGCAAGCTGCCCTCAAAAATCACGTCGCCTGTATTCGATTCTGCACTACAAAAATCATATGTAGTCAAACCTACGTTGAAGACGGACCTGGGTTGAGGGAGCTCCTTCTCGTTGAAGACACTGAAATAAGCCTGAAATATAAGAACACATTTTCAGTCCTTTTCCCCAATGACATTCAGAAGCACAGAACTCAATATAAATAAGTCGTAATGTTTTTACAGTGTGCTCGAGAGACAATAATGAGGAACGATCGGGAAATTACGTCAGCAGATAACGATTTTCTCAACGTAGGTGAAATAAAGGCGTGCATTCATACATACGTACATACATACATGCATCCCTGCATGCATGTATACCAGGGGTGCGTTCCAATTCCGTTCCAATTCCATTCCGATGAATGGAGATTTGCGATAATTCCATTCTTTTCAATCACTCGGAATGAAAAGGTACGGTCAGATGCTACTCCTGGAATGGCTTTCAAACCCAATTCCATCCCGTTGATTCCCTCAATAAAAGAAAAGGACCGAGAACCATACTGGCAAGTCCAGCAGTGCTAGAGGAGATTGACATTACGAAGCACGGAACAAGCAGAAAGACAGGGTTATTTCACTTTTGAACTTGAGGAGGTGCGGTGCAAAGGGTGCGAGGGCAGAAATCAGCGCGTCGAAACCAAAACTGCCACCGGGGCACCCAGACCATTCCTAAGTCCCCGGGGTTTCCGCGACTCCGCGATTCCGTGAGATTTCGCGGAATCCGGAATTCGTCGCGGAATCCTTCGTTTGACACGGAATTTCACGGAATCCCTTATTTTTAGGGGTGTGCTGGTATACGAGTTCTCAAATTCTAATGAAATATCAATCCCCCGTAGTACTTCATTCGCGGATCGAATAGAAAATATTCGGATTGCCGAATATCCGACTATTCACCGAATACGAACGACATGTCCCGAAAGTGGGCTTCACCTGACGTTTCCCTGCATGAGGTGAAGCCTATTTTACGAAACTATCCATGCTGCAGGACGAGCACCCGTAGATTGTAGTTTAGCTGAAGCTAACGCTAGCCCAAGGTTATTGTGCATACTTCGCATGAGGAAGGGGCAGCTTCCGTCCCGTGTGCAGTTTAGCGGTGGCACTGGGGGACTTTGATTTGATGTCTGGGGGTTTGCCTTTATAGACTCTTAAATAATACTTACATCCGAGGAACAAAAAAAGTGTTATGTAACTTCCACAGGGCATCCTTGGGCATCACAGGGCACAGGGTAAGGCCATTCCTATAATCTTCCTATAAAGTCCCTATGAACTCTATAGATGCTGAAAGTTCTTTCAGCAGGTATAAAATGATTAAGGTGACAGACTTTTGTCTTTGTCAGAGGATAACACAAGATATGATGTATGTAATGCTGGGCCACAACAGTGCTTTCAATCTGCAATTTTTGTTCCCATGTTATCCAAGAAAAAAAATGTGTTTCCCACGTGAAGCTCCCGTTGACCATTTGCCGCGGAAAAATCGGGGAACGTACAAGTCAGTGGAGCAGAATTTTGAATTTGCCGCAGCAGAAAACCAGGGGCTTTAACCATTTCATTCCCATACCTAGGACAGCTTCCACCATTCCATTCCAATTCAATTCCGGGCTCCCCTAAATCTGGAATGATTCCGGAATCATTCCAACCCTGATGCATACATACATACATGCGTACACACACACAGACACACGCACACACACATACACACATGCACGCATAGATACAAACATGCATTCATACAGCCCGTGTGCCAAAAACCTTCAACTACACACACATACATAGCGTGTCACTCTGAGGGAGGAATGCGCCGGAGCTTGTACCGTAAATTTCGTCCAGCACTGTAAATACATACATGCATACATACATACATACGTGCGTGCGTATACGTACGTACGTACGTACGTACGTACATACATACATACATACATACATACGTACGTACGTACGTACGTACGTACACACACACACACACACACACACACACACTCACACACACACACGCACGCACGCACGCACGCACGAACGCACGAACGAACGAACGAACGAACGAACGCACACAAACAAACGAACGAAACGAAGAAATTATCACGTTGTCCTCCTTCCATGACTGTACGACTCTGCAATGTACAACGGAACGGACAGAGCTCACCTGAAACATGCACACGAGCTCCTTGCACGTGACAATTCTTCCATTGATCTTTTTCGGAACCAGCCTTTCAGGTGAAAGAAGGTAAGACAGGAGGTTCTTCAAGTGATACTTGAAATCTCGAGATATATCTGTGAATGAAGATTGGCACTGTCAGGTATTTATGTACTTCAGTGTGCAGTTGTAGTTGCAAAATAGTGTTCAAGTAGGAAAGGCGTTCAAGCGAATGAGCGATGCATGGCAGAGGAATTCCTCCACTGAAAGTGGGGCGACTGGGAAATGGCGCCTATATGTCGTGAAAGACATGCTGTCAAGTTGGAGGGCTGGACTTGTTGGATAGACATGACGACAAAAGCATGTCCGGTGTTGCCTTTGTGTATCTCGCTCGCCGCTTTTCGCCAACGAGGTGCTGTGTTCACGCAGATGTTTACCAGTTGATCATATCTCCCCTTTGCCCTTCTGTTCTTCAAAATGTGCTCATATATCACACTATCATTCGAACACATCTTCCCAGGCAGCACAATGTACTGAAAGTCGAGTGCAATAGGGGTGGACGGTATGTGTCTTATCGATGTTCCTTAGTTTCACGAGTCTGTTCAAGGCTTTCCACCTACCCGTCCACCCCTATTGCACCCGACTTTCAGTACATTTTGCTGCTTGGGTTCCCATTCACGAGTCCTGATAGATTGCTTTAGAAATGTCACGGTTTCCCTGCATTCTTGTTGTGTTAATTCCTCTCGTGTTAGTCACCGATAACTGCTCAGGCATGAAATTTAGTAAGGAAAATGTCGTCACAGAACGAAAACACGTTTCCACAGTGTAACTGATCGGATGTTAGGAAAAACGCATTACAAAGTCAGTCTACGAAGCGGCCGTTGTTCATACTCATTGCGTAACTGCCTGAATCACCCCGTTACCGATTCGGAAGCACACATACCGCATAAAACAGCGTCTTAAAATCAACTTCGCCCTACAGATATGAAGGCGAAATTCTATATTGCATGTGAATCAGTGTCGACATACTGAACGGGCTTCAGTAGGACGGTTTGCACGGATCTCGCAATCTGCACGGACCTCAGCAAGCCAACACGTTACTGAGTTGGCTTTCTGAGCTCAAGATGGCAGATTCGATCCCCGCCGAGGTCGGTCGCAACGTGGGGGAGGTAAACATTGCTCGCCAGCACCGTGTGTCGGAGTGTGTGACTTTAAAACTAGTGTGCGTTTTTACCACTGTTTTCATCCTACTACATCGTACACACTCCACTGATCTTCGAAAGTTGAATTTACAGGAACCTTACCACGAAGCCTTCCGTCGAATTTCGTGTTCTCCACCGCGTCACCAGGTCTGGGCATGAGGAAGCATTTCACTTCGCTGAAGCTGTTTCGGATGTTTTCACGTAGTTCGCACACTTCCCTTGCCAGTGTGGGGTCGCTTCGAAGGTAAGGCTGAAGCAGCGCTTCTCCTCCTTCCAGCCCGAATGGCTTCTCTCCGGGATATTGCCAGTCACGAATAAGAAACAGGAGCTTCTGGAACACTTCCTTGCCCCGGCCGCCAGCACTTCTAGCCATGTTAGCATACTCAGCAAACAGCTGTCAGAAAAAAAAAAAATCGATTACTGCTGCCTGAGACCAGGTAGAACTTTTTCTCGTCTTTTTCTCTTCCTTTTCCCCTTTCGTTTTGCCATATGTCTCCACAAGACATACGTGTCATTCACCTGAAATACTTGTTTGCCCCAAGGCAGGGTCGTTCTCTGAGTCAAGCACATCAAATATTGCCCTCTTAGGTGCCTAAACCTCACTCATCGGTGCTGCGTTCCTATCTGCTGCATATATTACGGTTGCTTTGTAGAAACAAAGCAACAGAAAAGTGTTCCGCACATCACTTTGAGGAGCAGCCCAACGTTTCGGAGCCAATTGGACGCATTCTTTAGGTGCGATTACAGCCTAGCATATGATCATGAAGAGCATGAAGAGCATATGACCATGAAGAGTCATGCTCTTCACGTAACCGATACGAGCATGCATTCGTTGGCGAGATACTTAGTCGGAGGCGTACTGAACTCAGGATCGCGGGTCCGAACTCTGCCGGCGGCGGTTGCGGTACGGGGGAGGTGGAGGTCCGCGTCTAGTAGCCCTTGTTGGAGGTCCCAAGGGTATAACCCAAGGGTATATAAGGGTCCCAAGGGTCCCAAGTGCCGCGTCGGCTGCTAAACTGGGGAGTGTTGCATGATTTAGGGCGCTGATGTTGCTGCTCACTCGCGCCACCTGGCCCAGAGCAACAGGCCCATAGCATGTAGCCACACCAGCGATATCATCTCACGTGTAAAATCTGCTCCTGGCTGTATTGCTTTTATGGCTGTTATTTCGACATTCCATACCCTGTGGAGCCCGGATAGTGCTAGCGTGTAAGCAAAAGGATTGCTTCGATGAGACCAGCCCACTGTGGTCTAAGACAAGCCTAAAAAGAGTGTATCTAGAAAGCTGGTGAGAAATTGAATCGAATGGAATGCGGAGTGCAGGCCACACATATCTGTTAGCGACCGAAAAGTGCCAATCACTTCAAGGTCCACATATGCTAAATAAATAATGCTAAAAAGGTACAGTCTTGAAAATGAACTCCTCCTCATAGCGCACTCCTACTACATCGTGAATGGCATCGTTCTGGCCTGTGGTTTGTTAAAAACAGCAATGTTTCCAACCATGGCAATTGCAACCTGGACCCACATTGGACCAGTAGTGGGAACCGATTTCGCAGCCTAGTCTTTTCAGCATTTGGAGTTATTCTGACCAGGATCCACATATGATGTCTGGTCATATATACTCTAAGGAAGAAAGGAGTACTTTTATTACTTTTGAGGTCTAAATGCATTGCCACAACAAATAGTCCCTTTCGGGGTAAATCCACGGGAGTAAATGAATCTCACAGACTGGAGACTGCATTTCACGCGCTGTTGTAAGAGGCCCAGGTACATAATTGGTGTGCATGCATGAAAATACTTTGAAGCAAACCGTCAACCGTGATCTATCGAGTGATATGAAATCTTGCGCCATACTAGGGCAGAATTTGCGAAGAAAGATGCGCTAACTATTTCTGAGTTATACAGCCTTATGTCGTTCAAATTGACCAAGGGCACATATTTACGTGGACTGTTGTATTCAGGAGACCATTCGCAAAGTTTAGTGACAATTTGCAGTCCTGGGGAGTAAATGTCGGGACCAAATGTCGGGTTAGGGGACTAAAATGGGGAGTAATTGCAGACTAGGGAAGTAAAAGCTGCAATTACTCCCAGTTTTACTCCTTTCTTTCCTTAGTGTATGAAGCCTGCTTTCTATAGATATACGTCACTCAATTCTTTGATATACAGGGTGTCTTTTTTTATACGGTTTTTTCCTTATATACCTATAAGGCGTATAGACATCATGCTTCAACTTCTGAGAGCTCTGGGCCGACGGACGTTCTCGACCATCTGTTGCACAATCGACAAATGACTAATTACCTAAAAGCTTTAATTAACTTTTTAATTACAAAACCTACAAAGTTGTGCCAATGAAAACATCTGGTTCCTTCGGTCACCCGATAACGTAGCCGTTTTCAGAACAAACATTCCGTGCAATAGATCGTCCGAAAAAAAAAATCATTTACAGCGTTTTACAGGCGCCTAATATTGTTTTTGCCTACAAATCCAGGCTTGCGGTTGTGACCGCGACATTTCGGTGTTATAACCAATTTTGGACATAAGACAAGAATTCAATAGCCACATGCGTGGCTGGTACCCACCTTCAGGTGTTCCAAGTCGGTCTGGGTTATTTGTTTGGTCAGGTTGTACACTTGGACAGAACTCAGTAGCATGCTCATTGAGAAAATTGTGACATTTCCTTCCATCGTGGACCTGTTGTCGAATGAACCTTCCGTGTCCATCAGAATGACAGCCACGAGTCCGTGTTGTCGCGTCATGACTTTGAAAACTTTCCCCCACAGCTGGATACCAGTCGTCTCTCTCTCGCTGCCGTACCTCCAAGAAAAGCCCGTCAATGGTATATTGTCCTCGTCCATCTAATCTGATCGGTCTGACGACATCCCTAGGCGCTTCAGGTACCTGTGACGTCAGAGAAAACAAATAAGTACCCAGTGGTGCAACAACCGTATGCTGAAGTCGCCACGATAAAAAAAAAAAATGTAAGTTAGTAAATTGTGCCAGACGATATCTCCAAGGGCGACCTCCATCCTCTCTAATTGCACCCTTTTCGAAATTTAATATGCAACTCGGTCAATCATTGGCCGGAGGAAAAGCGTTCATTCCTAGCCAACAAGTTCGTTCCCTCTGTGGAAGAAAAATTGGTACAAATTTTAGTAGAACACACAAAATGCCCATATACGCATACATTAAAGTTCGTATTCTTCATATGTTTAACTAATATACATAACCGTGCTGTCGCATATAATTACGAGTGGTAAGCTCCGCAGAGTAACCACTTCCTGCTGTATACACAGATAAACGGTTTGTCTCCTACAGTATCGATGACTGCATAATGAAAACCATGCGGGAATAAAGCCGGCTAAAGTCGGCATTTAACTTGAGTGGGTGAAGGAAGTTATGTATTGTCTCCAACAACGAAGTAATCATTTTATATAATAACATTCATTATTATATGATATTCTCGATATTAGATTAAATAGGCTCTTCCGCACTCCACGACCAAATCTTAATTCACAGTTTGAGAATAGGATTAATACAGCTTCAGCAGACGAGTTGTGCGAATCGTGCAAACGATAATTAGCTCTTGTTAGATTAGATCGTATATTTGCGTTGGAACACTTGTACCTCTTTCACCAGGTTCTTGCGCTAAGTTGCGTGTGGTTGAGCAGCATAATTTAGTATCGGCATCGCAAGGCACTGGAATCTGCTCGATTTGAAGCCACCGCGCACAAAGGCGCATGCGCGACTTCATGAGGCAACACTGTAAACGTCACGAGGGCGGAGGGGGCGCCCTATCCTTTCGGCATGCTAGGCAGGTTAAACAACTTTGTGGCCCTTCTGCTGGTTGTCATTTTCATTTCCACGTCATCACCACGGAATGAACGGCATACAAGGTTATGTGAACGAATGAGAGCTCATCTGCAGAAGCGATGGTCCTGAAACTGGCATCAGCCCCCCATGCTAAGGTCCTCCCGCTTCCCTGTCTTCTTCTGCACGATTGACAACGTCCTAGAACCATATCAACCTCTATGTACCTGATGCAGAAACCGAGAAAGAAGGACTTTCCGAGTCGGAACCCTCCTGCGACTGACAGTACCACCACAGGGAGGTCCGCGACATCGCTGTTGGTGAGAAGACGGGCCAAGTTCTCATTCCGGAGTTCGAAGTTATTGGCGTCTTTGTGGGGACGCACGACGACCGGACATGCACCGGAGCCCAATTGGTCCTGCAAAGGAGCATATACCATATACATTTTTGGTCATTTTTATTCCGTATTTGCGCCGCGAAGCAACTGCGGTTGTGAGCGGAATACAGGTGTGGACAGATAGAGAGGGATGCAGGAAACAAGTGCGGGAAAGGGGGGGGGGGTTAGTATGCGTCCTTGGTCGACATTCGTGAGGAAAGTCTTCGGAAAACCCAGGGGAAACCTAAGACCGCACAGCCAGTGGTAAGATTCGAACACACCACCTTCCCGGGTCTTCAGTAACGGCCTTGGCTGCGACCAATGAGAAGGACGCCTTAACCCGATGGGCCATGCCGCTGGTTTGTATTAGCTATCACAAATATAGCATTTTACACGTATCCCCTCGCAATACCAGATATGTCACCTTTCGACGGAGCTCTAGCGTATTTTCTGGTTTTCTGAGTAAACAATCATCCTTCTCTGCTTGGTTCCTTCCTGTGTCCCAAGCCTACACAAGACTTCATCGACATACTGCGGGGTTTCTCTAGCGTTATCTTCCGTAGAAATTTTGACCAGTGAGCATGTTGGCTGTCAGCACAATGGATGACTTCTAGATGTCGCTGCATTGAACCTATCGTTGGTTTATTGGGCTCTTATTAGCACTTTGATCCAAACAGTTGCTTGCGTTAGCACATTATTGACCTTAATTAATAAGAGCATACTTGTCCTAAAGCGTGAAGTTAAACCTCTGGCTGGTTTCTGATGGAATGGCTCTATAGTGTTTCTTCATTTTATGTGGCTCATGTTGTCACGAAGCGAAGTGGACCGGCGAGTCGTCGAATAAACAGCAAACGACATATTAGGCTACTTGGTAGCAAAAACACAAGAGTGATAGCTCTCTGAACACAACTGAGCCCAAAGCATGAATGCTCCAGCTTGGAGCGCACAAGCATTTTGAGCGTCGCGCCGAAAAGTCTAGAAACAGCACGTGCGTTTGCCAGAGAGCAGGCGATGTGTCTGGAAGATTCTTGCTTCTTCTTCAGCATGCGCCGGGATGAGATGTACCGTTTCGTGCCTGTCCTGGAAGTTTCTCGAAGATGATTCGTGGCATTGCCCCCTCCGTAGACGTGGCATCGTCTCTTGGACCCGTTTCTTCTTCTTCTTCTTTTTTTTTGTCATGTTGTCTCCTTCCAGCTAGTCTTCAGCGCTACCTGCTGTAGTACGGCTTGAGTCGAACGACGTGAACTATTTCAGTCCTCGGGGGTCGTCGAGAGGGAGCGCTGCCCTCGGGTACCACTTCGTAATCCAGGTCTCGAATGCGTCGAAGTACTTTGTAGGGACCGAAGTACCGCTTCAGTAGCTTCTCGCTCAGGCTTCGTCGTCGAATCGGCGTCCAAACCCATACCAAGTCGCCTAAACGTACGTCTCGTCGGCGCAAATTGCATCTTCTTTCATCGACGCGTTGTTGTTGACCAATGCCTGGCAATGTCTGGCCAGCTGGCGGGCTTCTTCTGCTCGCTGTGTAAAGTCCAGAGCGTCGTTTTCCACATCACTGGATTCGTGAGGCGGCATCGCGTCCAGCATAGTCGATGCGTCATGGCCGTGTGCAAGGCGGAGCGGTGTGAATCCCGTTGTTTCCTAGACAGCCGTGTTTTAGGCGAACGTGACGTAAGGCAGTATTTCGTCCCATGCCTTGTGCTTGACGTCGACGTACTCCTTTTTTTGCCACTCCTTTTCTCCTTACTGGAGAGTAATATTACTCCCCGGCAGGGAGAAGATGCTATGCTACTCCCTTGAGGGAGTGAGGGGACACCCTTTTGAGCGTAATTGTACTCTCCAAAAGAGTGTTATACGAGGGGCGTTCAAGTCAAACCGGGACCTTGTGACTCCTGAGTGCACAAATGGCTCGCGCTACTTCTTTTTCATCATTTTCACACCCGACAGGCCTCAGCGTTCACCACGTAGTGGTCCAAAGTTTGTGCAAAACAGAAAACACGTGCTGGACAAGATGGCCGACAACGAGGTGAGCGTGCACATCCAACAGCGAATCGTCATGAAGTTTCTCGTGAATGAAGGCGAAAAGTCATCTGAAATTCACAGAAGACTTGAGGCCCAGAATGGCCGCGATACACTTAGCCGCAGCAAAGCGTTTGAGTGGTGCAAACGGTTCCGAGACGACCGTACATCAGTGCAGTACGATCCCGACCGGGGAGGCTCAGAGCCCAGTGTCAGAGTTCCTGAGAACATCCAACTTGTGGAGCGCCTGATCCTCAAGGACCGGTGGATAACATATCTCGGACTGGCTCGAAAGACGGACCTTTCTGTGGGAACGTTGAACACTATCATTCATGGACACCTCCAGTTTCAGAAAGCCGGGCCTCATCACCAAAGGAGTCCTCTTCCTACAGGACAATGCACGCGCGCATACCGCGCATCTCACGACACGCACCTTACAGGAACTTGGCTGGGAGTTGCTGCCACATGCCCCTTATAGTCCAGACCTCGCCCCCAGCGATTTCCATCTCTTCGGGCCACTGAAGGCGTTCCTTGGGGCCGCCACTTCAGCTGCGACGACGAGGTCAAGATTGCGGTCCGATCATGCCTGCCATACGCCTCAGTAAGGATTTCTACGCTGCTTGCATCCAAGCCCTCGTGAAAGGCTGAGACAAGTGCATTACTGCAGCTGGAGATTACGTTGAAAAATAAAACTAATTTCTCGCCTGTAAGTTCATTTTACTTTTGCGAAAAATGAAAAGTCTCGGTTTTGATTTGAACACCCCTCGTATATGTGGCAAGGAAAGGAGTTAAAGTACACCCTTTTTTTTTTAGTGTACAAGAGTGTACAGTGTACAAATATGTGGTTCTTTCTTTTCACACAATGTTGTTATGCAACATATTTACATTCCACAAAAGGTAGTTGCACGCTTGTTGGAAAATATATTATTTTTCTCATTCCGTAGGTTGTCCCCTCGTGGACACTTAAAATGACGTATAGATACAAGCTATCTGGTGAATGAGATCCACAATCGAGCCGCTTGGGCAATGCGCAGAAGACAGAGACAATACAGCTTGTAACGCTCAAGCTCTTGTTGTGTTTTCGCCGACTTCTGTTTTTAATAACTCTGGTCGCGTAGCCCATCATCTATCAATTAGCCCTGCCAATATTCCCCCTTTTATATATATACATTATATATATATATATATATATATATATATATATATAGATACTCATACTCATGGAACGATGCGGCAGCACCAGAGGACACGCGTTTCGCCGTGTTTGCAGCTCATCGGCCCTGGGTAGCTGCGCATCGTTCCGAATTGGCAAACCAGGGGTCACTCAGCGAGCGATATACACCTGGGAGGGTGACTGAGCACTCCTCAATGCCACAGTGCAAGCCAGTGAATTGTAATGCAGGAAAAAAAGCCATTAAAGAAACAAATAAATGATACTAGACGTGTTTGAAATTCAAACTTACAGATTAATACGGCTTCTATGGCTGCACGCAGAGAAACAGATACTCATGGAACGATGCGGCAGCACCAGAGGACACGTGTTTCGCCGTGTTTGAGGCTCATCGGCCACGGCGAAACACGTGTCCTCTGGTGCTGCCGCATCGTTGCATGAGTATCTGTTTCTCTGCGTGCAGCCATAGAAGCCGTATTAATCTGTAAGTTTGAATTTCAAACCCGTCTAGTATCATTTATTTGTTTCTTTAATGGCTTTTTTTCCTGCATTACAATTCACTGGCTTGCACTGTGGCATTGAGGAGTGCTCAGTCACCCTCCCAGGTGTATATAGCTCGCTGAGTGACCCCTGGTTTGCCAATTCGGAACGATGCGCAGCTACCCAGGGCCGGTGAGCCGCAAACACGGCGAAACACGTGTCCTCTGGTGCTGCCGCATCGTTCCATGAGTATCTGTTTCTCTGCGTGCAGCCATAGAAGCCGTATTAATCTGTAAGTTTGAATTTCAAACACGTCTAGTATCATTTATTTGTTTCTTTAATGGCTTTTTTTCCTGCATTATATATATATATATATATATATATTGCTCATCCGACAGACGTCATACGCACAGGGGAACGTGCCACACAGTGAGGCAGGGGTCGGAGTGTTACATTGTCGATATCTGCCTCGTTAGGGAAACTTAGAAATGCGAAGATGTACTTGTATCTGACAAACAGTGCGACAACGCTTTCAGTTCTCGCAACTCGGCAAGCAATCGATCGGCAAATCGATTGGCAAGTGTGTTTCGACGCGGAAGAATAGTTTGATTATATTTATTTGCGCGTATACAACAATAGTGACATGGATCCTACGCGTCGTGACTGTAGTAGATGAAAAGTCACAGAGTCACACGCAATTAGAATCAAATGAGAGCACACTGATCAGCCACGAGCTGACACGGGCATCTCAACATTCGTGTGACGGGACACTGGACTGGGCAGTGTTACGGGAACACATCGGGCGCCATAAAGCGGTGTACTCCAACGTGCTGAGTAGCACGCCTTCGACATAAACTCGCGTTTCTGACAGGAGAATAACAACAACAACTTTATTACAAGATGATGACTGGGCAGTTTGATCGCCAGGGGCGATACTCTACCCCATTGCAGGTGACGATGCGGTGAATGAAATAATCAGCCCCTTCACAATAAGGATAGAAGTCCTATGGTATTCAGAAAGGTGAAGAGAGCTTTGAGGGCAGAGCTTTGGTTGGCTTGATGTGGCCAGGGACCAAGCAATTTTGTGAGGGGGAGGGCGGGAGGCGAGAGTCTAGTTTGTTAACGGATCTGGAGAGTACGGTTCGGGAAGGTTGGTAGTTTGGGAATGGAGAAGAATGTACAGCACCGCAGTGGCAGCAGTGGAGAAAGTCAACTTGCCTCAAGCGGTAACGCCACTGTGCTGTGAAAGGCACATAGAGCTACATTCGATGTGGCTTCGCACATGTGGCGCATTCAAGAGAATGCCGCAGAGGAACACGGAGTTAGTTTTATGAGGCAGGGCAAGACAATACCGAGTCGATCTTGACGTTCTTGATATGGCACTGTTAAATGGGAGCTGTATTTTTAGGTCTTGCAGCCCCCACGGTGCGCTCCCGCCAGTAGTCGCCTCGAGCCCTGCTACCCGTTCAACCTTGAGTTTGCATCAATTCGTTTGTTGTATGCTATTGGTATCATGCTCCCCCACTGGTTGTCACACTCTGCCCGAGCCTGGGGCACGCAGTTACAAGTGCTCTGTCTACATTGTGGAAACTTGTTGGAGTATCTTTGAAAAATATAGTTTATTTTGTATGACCAGTACAAAATGAGATTTGTTCTAGCCAGTGGAGTTCAAAAGTTCTCATTTGTGTACGAAAGTACAAAAAATCGACAAACTATTCCGTCCCACTGTCCCTCACGTTCCCCGATTCCATACGTATGAGATTAGCACAAGAAATAGCGACGAATAAGGCGGGATATACCTGCTATCGACGGCTCTCGTTCTCAGGCAGTTCCCTAAACCTTTACAGGTTCACTGGGGTTTCTACCCTTTCGTAGTTCTATGCAGCAATATAAAACGAAGCAAAGTTGTGGATAGTAACATATCTGTATGCCTTACTACAAGCGTCAACATTCACTGAAAACAGCGTCTTAGTTTTTGCAAAGGCATCAACCACTTAACCATTTAAACCACTTAAATCTAATTCCAATGGTTATTAGGCACTTACCGTCCCATTCGAGGCAAAACTTGAATGTGTAGTCATTTGCTTTCCTGTTATGCGTAAGTATGGGAACTGCAAAAGAAAATGACAGGGTTTTAGGAAATGTCACACATACTTCCCAAGCCATTCAGAAACATAAGGATTCCTGATCTGAACAATAGAAGTATGGCAGCCGTCGAACAAGCGAGACAGCGACCACGCTCGCATACGCTTCCCGACGACTTGCATGTGGTCTCAAATTGCTACCGTGAGATGCAGTCTCAGCGAGAAAGGACTCACGAGAGAGTTAAATGAGGCTTTGAGACCTTCGACAATGGAAATGGCGTACTAGTGTTTGCCTGAAGGTGAGGTGTCATCTCAATGCTCCATAGGTAAGGAGGTGAACTGACTCTCCAATATGGCATTGAGCTCTCCCACCTATCTTTAAAGTGTGAGCTGTAATTTATGCTTTCAACATCGGAGTACGCCATTTTCACTGCATGCATTGGACGTCTTGACACGTTTGGTGAATAGCGAACGTTACCATGTGTGCTTGAGCATGTGCGGTATTCATAACATTAACACATCCCTGTTTACTGCTGTGTTCATACGCGCTTTTATCGTTATTTTTTGATGCCGTGTTAGCACCGCGAAGCAACGGTGGCTTTGAGTGGCGTACAGACGTGGACAGACGAAGAATGGACAGCCTGAAGGAGTGTGGTACTGGGGTTAGCGTGAATCTTGGGCCGACTTCATGGGGAACTGCGAAAAAATTATTCAGGAAAATCTGTCGGAAAACCAAGGGAAACCCTCAGTAGCACGTCCGCTGCCTGGAGTGCTTATTGTGTTCTTCAATTTCCAGAGAAATGTATACAGGTTCGGTATTATTCACGGAGCTTCATTGTCTTACGGATACTTACTGTTCTTGTTACCGCTACTTGTTACCATCCCAACTACGCCGGCGTAGTCAGAGGTTAGGGTGGGGGAGGGGGAGGTGAATAGCCCCTCATCTCGAACCTTTTGTACTGCATTCGTGAGTTGGGAAAACCGTGCTGAAATTCTGCTCCTGATGTACAATTCATTTCGATCCCCCCCAAAAGAAAATAAAAGAAATATCGCTGCGTTATGGCTTGTTAGAACTCTATTGATGTCGCTATCTATTAATAAATCACAGTTTAACGGAGGTGATACAGTTGACATGTAGAACGAACTGCGGCAAAAGGGGTAGGACACGGTTAATAACAATGTTGCGGAAACCACTTCGCTGGTTCTCTACGATATGCGAAGCATCGTGCATGAAGGCTCGCGAGGCCACGTAGAAGAAGATGCCAGGTTTTGTTAAAACACGAGATTAGCACATCGCAACCCACGACGCAGCTCACTATGCATGCAAGGACGGGATTGCACCGGCACCACCGATGCGACGCTCTTGGACATGGTTGCATGATTTGCGGCCTTGTTACCGTCGTGTTTCAGTATTGGGTTGAGGACACGAGCTCCTCTCATGGGCTCAAACGGTGCACTGAAGCGAAACGCTGACTTCGTCTTGTCTCGTCACCGTGCGCCGTTTCCGATCGATGATCTCATCTTCTGCGGGTGATGCCCGCTTGCGAGACCCCATCTGATCTGACACAACGAGAGCCTCAAGATCGGGTCTTATAAATGCTTCATTATAAACGGTTTGATAAACAACTATCCACGCCAGCGCCACTGCGGCGCGCCAGTTAAAAATCGGCTTTGCATTGGTCTGGGTGCGAATGTGAACGAGTGCGTACTACCGCTCCGTGTATGCGCGACACCGGTATAGCTCCTTGTACTGCACGCAATCGGGTGCGATTTTGAAGGAGCGTGCGTGGGTATACCTCCTAGTTTTAAAAAGATGACAATGAAGCAAGCGAGCTGGTGAAGTAGATGCATAATGTAAATCCCCAAGACTAGGGAACGCGAAGGGACCGTGTTCGTGTTCGATTCTACAGTAATCCCAGTGGAGCTTTCCAAGTAGCTCTGCGGTCGCACGTGTTTCGGTTGTTGTAAGCACGTCTGGTGAAATACCGCTGTATGTCTTGAAGGATACAGACCTTCATCAGCTTTATTTTGTATGCTCTTTGGTATGGTTAGATATAACGAGAGATACTAGATATGTGACGCAGCAGCTCGCTGGTTTCGAGCCACCCAAACTCCAAAACCGTGTGTGCTCAAGCTTCGAAAGTTATCAAGCGCTGGAGAATGCTTTACGTGAGTAATTCTTGAAAAATCCGGTTATCTATCAAAATAACTGGGCAACCTTTCATGCTAGTAACTGTCCTTGCGATTGCCCGGTTACGCGAACTTTACTCTCTTTGATCGTGAAACACTGCACACTACTGCGAAACCTTGCAGAAATTCCGGAGGTCTAACCTAAAAAGTGTTAATAGTGATTATAAAGAAGCCCATGTGTAGTATTCATTGTAGGCTCTCGTACCGTATAGCTTGCAGTTTCATTTTTTTCTTCTTTTTTTTTTGCACAATAATAAAGGACTATTGAATATCGCATTGCCAAGGGACCTCGTTTCGAAATGCAGCCTCCCAGGGCGCGGTCGGAAATTATGTGACGAATTAGGGGCCATGTTTCCCGTCGTGCTCAGTCCCCTACCTTCTACTCCGTGAAATTGTCAAAATCTCGACGCACTGCGGCCACTGTACTTCCGCTTATATTTTCAGCGCAGTCCGAATGTACTGTTTGGGACACGGTCGTCTAAAATCTCCACCCCGTGGCGGAGTGACCACATATTGACCAGAGCCGTATATTAAAAGGGAGCCTCGCCATTAATGGGTCATGCCTACACCTGAGGCTCCACCCACCTTTTCAGCTTTCCGAACAATGAAGTCCTGAAATCTGGGGCGCTATCAATAAGCCTATCTTCACTATTTGCCCCCTTATCCAACATGGGCAGCGCCATTTTGGGTGGCAAGTGGATTGGATGGGATTGGAATGGATACCTCTCGCAATCTGCAAAAGTAGTGGATTGTTGGTGCAAATTTGATGAGCGCCACCTAGGGAGCGTAAGGCACGTCGGGAATTGTCGTCTGCTTCCATCGTTGTACCGCTGCCCGCAGAACCACCTGCTGGGACACATTCTGTTCTCGGTATGATTTTTAAACAAATCTACATGAATAGTTGGAATATAACAGGCAAGAATCTTTATATCCATGAAATACAGCAATTAAATATAATATTGTACAGCAGAGCGCCTTTTTTGTTATGATTTCGTTGTGATCGCCGTGTTCACAAGGCCTAACACCGGCGACAAAACGTATTATTTTCAGTTAGATATCGATAGACGAACATATGTTGAAACTGATTTCCGAGAAACTTATATTAGGATGTACGTTTGCAGCGTAAAATCAGGTTAGTCTGTGAAACTTTTTTGTCACGAAATCCCCGCTTCACTGTGTTTGTTTTCGTCGCCGTTTTGGGTGGCAGCATGGTGTCATGGCGACCCCCTTGGTAAAAAGCAAACCAGTCAGAGGAGCGAAACTGTGATTGACAGGTGGAGCCTCTTTTTGTGACTCCTCCCAATGGCCAGACTCCCTTTTAATATACGGCTCTGATATTGGCTATGTCGCGCACAAAGGAGTTGCACCAATACCAGGGGCGCGAAGCTGTAGTAGAAATCAAATGTAGCTGGGAAAACTCACGTGTCCTCCGGAGCTGGACCAATGACTCAGGACAAGCCACCCTTTTTTTTTTTGCTTTTTTGATTATGTCGCGAATGACGTAAATCACATGTCATCCGTTTCTCTCTCACTACTTTCCTCCTCTCTGCTCTGCTTCCCGTCTTCTTTTGTTGTTCCTTTTTTTTCTTCCATTCACCGTTTTTTGTTTCTGCGTTTGTCGGAATGCAGTGGGAGGTACAGGAATACGACGGAGCCTTGGTTGTTTTTGTCACATGAAGTATTTTATTCTGCGACATACGATTATGCAAGCAAGACATACTCAGCATGAAGACGGTAACTAAAACAACATGACATTAATATTGCTCCGGGATTTGCTTGAAGAAGCCTGATAATATCGGACTACCTCTGGTAAGGACTGCTACTGGGGACTAGAGCTCAGTGGCTGCAAGATGAAAATTAGTATCAGATATAGAGTTATGCATGTGAAAGTTGCAATGTAAACAGAACGAATAAAAGTGCTATTGAACGCGAAAAATAAGAACGGTGGTAGGGCTGTGAGAAGCTCGCAGTCATGGTGTGTGATGAGCGACCTTTGTGCAAAAAATACCTTTTATTGCGCTACTTCACAATGATATATTCAAAGTTGCCTTTGCGCCATTAAAATCCTAATCATCATCACCAACAATGATATATTCAGGTTGAATAGCATGACAAACTTAGCTTTGGCGCAACGTATACAGAACAGATACTAAGTCAACGTCTTACGAACTTGTCGAGCGAAATCACCGAGAATCAGACTTACAGTAGCGTATAGTACGTATAGTACGTTATATAGTACGACGTGAGCGGGTATTTAATCATAACATTTAGATGATATTCTTTCACGAACAGAAATATAGTCTACCATCGTATCTGCAAAGCTACGCTGTCTGTCTCGGTCACAGAGTATTCCGGTCCCGACTTACGGGAACTGTTAAGCAACTTATTCACAGTACACGAAGTGAATGCGGTGTTGTAAGGGAACAAGCAATGATAAATGACTTACCTGTCGGCAGTCGTTGACCGGGTATCGGGTACGAGGCGTTTGGACGCTCGAATAGTTTCTACGCCAAGAAGCAGAGCAGAAATATTGCGCAGGCTTCTTCCCAGGGCAGCTGTGACTGTTCGAGGACACTCACATGATACAGCTTGTGTTTTTAAACAGGAAAAATCTGAACTCATAGTCCAACCCAACCGCTACACAACACGAGCCGTCGGAAAACGGACGCCGGCGACTTCGTGGACGCCGGTTCCAACCGACACAGCCGCCGCGCAGTCGCCTGTTTGAGCGCTCGTGAACAAATTTGAAAACGGCCAATCATCGCTCAGAAAACGAATTCATCCTCATGGGATCCAATCAGTAATCACTAGCCACCGGATGTCTCCATGACGTTCAATTTCTGACGTTTTGTGACGTCCGACGACGTGAAACGCATGAAGCGCCTCACTTTATCCCGCAAAGGAACTGGCGAGTTTCGCGCTCTTACCAATACCTGTCCCGAAGGGAGGTCGCGCTCAACTGCTCTACCTAGCAGACGACGCACGGCATGCGATGGAACTCTCTCTCGAGAGATGGCGCTGAGCGGCCTTCCCTCTCGCGACTGTATTGATATGTTTCTTCGCGTGCGACGTCGTCGGTAGGGGACTGCTCGGCCACGGGGTGGAGATTTTAGACAACCGTGTCCGAAACAGTACCTGCGTTGGCCGCTCGAGGGGGTACGTTGCTTCACTACCGCCAGTACCGTATCTGCTAAAAGGGAGTCTGGCCATTAATGGGACCTGAGGCTCCACCCACTTTTTGAGGTATCTAGCCAATCACAGATCGAAATACAGTTATCTATTATTACATCCATCCAGCACTTACACCTCAGTCTTATTTACTGGGTGCCACCATTTTGGAGAAAATTGAGGGTCCGGATTGAAATGGATATCACTGGTGACAGAGGACGGAGTTTGCGCCCACTTTTATCAACGCCATCTGCGCGGAGAGTGGCATGTTTTGAAGGCTGCCAATTTCAAAACTTTGTTGATGGCAGAAGTGATTGGGCAGGAGACTGGTCCAACGGAATCGTCGTACCAGACGACTGCCGGTATGAAGTCTTAAATCAGGTAATGTAACTAGATCGAATCGAAAATGAGCAAATATGAATGTATAAATAAAATGAAGTTATATAATGCCAAATCCTGCGTACAAGGATCGTCCCTCTTGCTATTTTTTTCGGTGTCACGGTCTTACCTAGGCCTAACGCTAGCGATGAAACATCCCATTTTTGAGTAAATAATTATGGCGGAGCGAAGGCTGAAGCTGATTTTGCAGATGCGTACATGAGGATATATACTCAGAGTATGAAATTAAAGTAGTCCGTGAAAATTTTTTGCCACGAAATCTTTGCTTCGCCCTTGCAAGCAACACGTCCATTTTGGAGAACATTTCGTGTCATGGCAGCTCCCATAGAAAACGGTAACCAATGAAATACGCCTAAGTTTGATTGACAGATCGAGCCTCTTTTTTGATTCCTCCTAATGGTCAGATGCCCTTTTAATACACGACACTGAACTCCCGCGACAATCCTCCGCGACGCGCGTATATACGAGATAGCGGGGCGGACTCTCAGCACACATTGGCAATCTTGGTGATAATGGCAAGTTTTAGATCGTTGTTCCTCAGTCGTTTGGTCGGTGTTGCGAACGTGTTTTTCTTTCTTTTTTTTTTTCGGATAACCAATGACGGCGGGAGGTGACACAGAACGTAGTCTCCTTACTGTGTCGTGACAGAACCGTTCGCGAACCAAACACGGTCCCTTGTTGTGCGGTAAAAAATCAAAATATCTGCATCCTCTCATTCGATAGAATACGGCTTTTGCTACAGAATAATAATCATAATAAAACATTAAACAAACTATGAAATACACCTGAAAATACATTTTTCTGCGATGTATGTGATGATGTGACTAAAATGGAGCTTCTGGCTGGCAAACACCGGCACTGCATCGTTCTGCGATGCACAAGGAAATTACATCATTTCGGACCGATTTATCGCCAACATTTGGGGCGAAACTAGTATCGTTCCCTTCTGATATGAGATCGTTCGTTTCACCTGAATTCGTCCAAAAGCTATTTTTAGTCCTGAATCGTACCGTGTTGTTTCTTTTTCGTGCTCCTAGTATGCAAAGGAAGGAAAATCTCATTCAGCTTGCCTCTTATCCGCAGTGTAAAGAGGGTCGGTATAAAACTACAAAAGGAACTCCACTGACAAACCAGCAAATGGAGTAGACAAGAAAGGAAAAAGAAAAAAGCGCAATTTGGAGCATTTGTGTGATATCCTGTTCTTCTTTCTGGTTCAGTATGGAATGTGCTTATAATTCGACACCTCAAATCATCCCTGGTGTGTCGAAAGAAACGTCAATTGCGGATGTTGTACGAATAATTGAGGCAAACACAAACTCTCAGGCCGTGAACCAAAAGCCGGCACACCAAGGAAACTCGCCAGCTGAATAATTTGATATGATTGCCCACAGTGGCACGAAAAAAAAAAGGCAACAGGACGTCGTATGTTTAAAAAGTGATTTTATAGTTTATGTTAGCGTCATCCAGCAGACGCTTTTCTACCAAACGCAATATTGCGGGTATTTTGAGTTGGGAACGTAACATTGAGAAAGACGCAGTCGAAAATTGGCTAAATTGCCAAACTTCCGTTTTTAACTGATAGCACAAGAGGTAGCGCGTGCAGAAACACGAAGCCCATTTTGGTTAAACGTCACACACTAAACGATATGGGCCCGCGGTTATTTTTATCCGCTGATCGGAAGAGAAAGAGCGGCATACACAGCCGACACTGCCTCACTTTGCCGTAGCACTTTAGACTGTGAGTGAGATTCCTGCTTTGCATTCAGGCATACGTGGAGCAGCATTTCCGATTCGAATAACACCTAGTACGTGATGAGGGGGGGAGGGGATATGTTTATTAAAGGTAAAGAAAGGAAGAAAGGTCAGACAGGCCAAGGCCGACTTGGTCGTACGTGGCTGGCACGTACCAGCCAGCGGCGCTTGGCTGGTACGTGATGAGATGAAGCGCAAGTCAATGATTAGCGATGATGTGAGGTGCGCTTTTCACTTCTGAAGCCACAACGTTGTGTTTCTCAAAGATCGAAGAACACACATTTTGGGATAAGGTCTGCGGAGCTATCCTTCCACGTGGACCGTGTACTTGCACAATTATCGGAAAAAATATGGGTGATGGTGGATCGCGCTATTCGGATCACCAGTCATGGACTTCCCCCAATCATTCTCCTTTCCATTCCAACTACCAGTAGTGCACATGCCTCGGTAACGATTGGGCGGATTTTGCTCACACGTTATTGGGACACACTACTGTTCCAAACGTGCTCGTTCTAGCACAGAGCGCACAGTTATCACGCCGCCTCAGTATAGGGGGAAATTGCCGCGGGAAAAACGTACGTAACGTACGTAAAAATGTACGTATTTGGAGTATTGTATTTCAAATACCGTGTTTTAAATACAGTTTGCGGTATTTTGGTACTCTACTCAATACGTTTTGTTTTGTGTATTTGTACTCTATTTAAAATACATTTTATGGTATTTTCTACTCAATACTCTAATTACATATTTTGCATCTCCCTCTCAAACTTTCTGTGTCTCGTCTTTCCATTATCTTGCTTGTTCAGTGGAAATTTCCTGAGTCTGTCGGACTTGACCCAGATAGTGACTCTAGACCCGGACATTGGCCCTTCTTGGAAGTCTCCGTTTAGAGATATTGCCCCGTGTGTACTAATCCTTTGCCAGTGTATTATGTGTGCCCTGACGCGGTGACGCCGAATTCAGACCTCGCCGAACAGGGAGCTGCTAGATATTTGCTTTGTTCGGGGTCACATATACTTAGTGGAGTTATGTGGTACATCTTTGTCGTCTTTTTGGCACTTGTGTTTAGAAGACTCCTGTCACATAGGGGCGGCTAGCGTTGTGCGCGGGGTTTAAGTGATTCATGTGACATAGCGGAAACTTGCCGCATTTACCAGTGACCGTGACCTTTTGCGTTCAAGGATAAATAGTATCTTAATTGTATTCCAAATACTTTTTGAAGTATTTTGTACTCTATTTTAATTACTTTAATTTTCATGTATTTATACTCTATATTAATTACATTCTAACGTCAGTATTTATTATCTCATCTGAAATATATTTTTGAGTATCTTGTACATGTCAGCGCGGGATGCATTACGCGTTTGGGAAATGACTAGGGCCAGGAATTTTAGGCACTTACCTCAAATGCGTATAAACGCCTAAATGCAACATTTTCGGGATAGCCTGCCTTGTAATGGACTCTGTTTGGCTATCACCTTTTTTAATATTTCAAGATGCCATAGCAGCCTTGTTAGACGTAGAGTCTAAGAAAAAAAGAGTACTTTTACTCCTTTTGGGGACTAAATGCATTGCCACAAAAATAGTCAGTTTCGGGAGTAAATGCATGGGAGTAAATGAATGTTACAGAGTGGAGACTGCATTTCACGCGCTGTTGTAAGAGTCCCAGGTATATAATTCGTGTGCATGCATGAAAATACTTTGAAGCAAAGCGTCAACCGTGATATATCGAGTTATATAAAATCTTGCGCCATACATAGGGCACAATTTGCGAAGAAAGATGCGCTAACTGTTTCTTACTGTGTGTGGCTGGAGAATTGCTACGTTGACTGAGTTATACAGCCTTATGCCATCAAACTGACCAAGGGCACATATTTACGCAGACTGTTGCGTTCAAGAGACCGTTTGCGGAGTTCAGTGACAATTTGCAGTCCTGGGGAGTAAATGTCGGGTTAGGGGACTAAAATAGGGAGTAACTGCAATCTAGGGAATTAGAAGCTGCAATTACTCCCTGTTTTACTCCTTTTTTTCTTAGAGTGTACAATTGCGAGTGCGCCTCTCAGGTCCAGTCTGAGTGGCGCTTCTTTTTTTTTTTTCGTTTCTGCGTATTTG
Source organism: Ornithodoros turicata (assembly GCF_037126465.1). Classification (NCBI taxonomy): domain Eukaryota; kingdom Metazoa; phylum Arthropoda; class Arachnida; order Ixodida; family Argasidae; genus Ornithodoros; species Ornithodoros turicata. Next base: position 211,581,337 of record NC_088201.1, on the reverse strand, counting down.
TGTATTTCGTTCGTTTTTTTTTTTTGTTAGTTGGGATTCCCTCAGTACCCTGGCTTTCTTGAGGGGGTTCATGTATATTTAATCAAGATTTGGCCTCTCTGGACCTTTCAAGATCATCGATTGCAGATAACTAAAAGTATATTGTTCAATATAGCGTGGTTTTAGGCCGCCTCAGCATTCATGTACCGGAAGTCAGAGGTTGTCCGGTATATTTGCCTTTACACAAGCAAGTTTTCGTGGACGGAGCATTGAGAGGTGCCAACAACGCCAGAGAGCCTACCAGATTAACGTGCCTATTTTTACGTTTCATTCCCTATTTTGGTGTTTTTGAGGGCCTAAATGTCTGTCTATTTTCATCAATTTCCGGGCCGTAGAAATGACGCAGCAGGAACGAAATACAACATGCACAATATCTGACCACTACGTGAAACATTTAAGAATCGGGGAAGCGACAAAAATCGCCTCCAATCTTCCGGTTTTTCGTGAACCATTCTCTATACTGGATCGGCCTTTTTTCGAGAAACAGCAAGGGCACCGCCGACCAAAGGAGACATATGTTGCCAATTTAACATACCACCTGCTCTTCGTAATTAATAAGCTCATTCGTGGAAGGATGAAAGCCACGCTGCAGAAGGTCGCTAGCGCGCTCATACACGGCGACCCACTTATAACGAATAATATATTGTCAGTCAATGTAATTGGACACAGACATTTTTCAATGTTCGGAAAATTGTGACTACAGTTAGCGCGGGCACCCAGGTGCCTTGCACGATTAGAAAGGGAATATTTGACTTACAATCTGCTGCAAATCGATGACTTCGGAAACTCGATCCCTGTCTGGACCACGTAACTCAACAACAGTGTGACCTACAAGCGACCCTTGAATACTGACTCTTTCATTGCGATAACTCATGAAGGCGTACACCGCACTATCTCATCTCTTAGTTTGTGATAGAGAGCTCTTCAAAGCGCCGAGCGTTAACGGGCGCTATTTTCATAAGGCAGACTGTGTTATCTATGAGGAAGTGTCGCCTCACTCGTAGACAGATGAAACATAGTGAGAGGTATTTCGTTATATTATTTTGCTACCTATACTGAACAGCATCACATCTCGCTTATTTTAGTCGATACACTGCATAGCGTCAAGGCATCACAATGTGTTACCACGAGGCTATAGCCCCGCACGCAGTTGTATGCAGCAGCACAGTAGCAATGCAGTGCACAGTGAGCAATGCAGTGAGCAATGCAGTGTAGCAATCTTGTGTATCCATTAAGGCGTGACAGGTAATAGGGAGTTTTGTTGAACCATTTTCCCACATGCGGTTCGCGAAGGATATCCAGAATGACCATTGAGAAGGCGAAGCGTTTTAAAATGATATCTTCTGGTTGGGCTGCGGCGAAAACGTTTCGAAAAACATGTGTTTCGAAAAAACACATTTCGAAAAAACAAACACGTTTCGAAAAACGACAAAAACACAACAAAAAACACGTTTCGAAAAAAACACATTTCAAGTGAAGAGGTTTTGCTAAAACTCCCCAATATTAGCCGTACGCTGTAGGGTTTCTTGCAGTCAGCACATGCAACAACGAGTAACGCATTCAATAGGCAAAAAATAAGCGTATACTTTGCAGGCGAATCTACGACACAGCGGCGAAGAAGAAGAAGAAGAAAAGAAACGTACAGGGCACTAAGATTCAGATTGTTGAGTTATCATTTTCAGGTTTTTGTACAAATGCACTTATGCGCACATGTCATGTTCACCTATTACCCATTCTCTTATTTCTGAATGACACAGCAGCGTCCATCGCTGGTCGCCTGCATAGCGTCTGATGAAGACCCAGGAAAAACCCCAGACCGGCACTGGGATTCCAACGCGGGTGCATCTCAGTCTCGTCGTGACATGGCCATCAAGCTAACCACCAGGCTAATTAAGTATATTCGTGTTACGCGCGAATTACCAAAGCAGAGGCAAATTCGAGTGTCACAACTCATCCGATTATTCTGAGACTAACTGATCGACCTTACCAAGTAATCGTAGTCGAGCACAAACCTCGGCAGATCAATTTGGTAATCATTATTCGGTATTTGGGGCATTCTTTTGTGCAATCACTTTGGTAATCGTTCCCGAACTGAATTCCATTTCTAGGTGCATGGGAGGAGGAAGGGAGGAGAGAGGTTTCCTACTAGGCTTCACTCATCCATCAGACCTTCACAATTTTCCAATTTGAGGTTCTAATATGCTAGCGCATTCATTCATTCCGAAACTGACATAGCGAGTTTTAGAGCATCATATGCTAGAGATTTTGCGTACGTAAGGGATAGCGTAGTGGTTCTGCGCAATGCTCTGTTTGTGTTTTGCGCGTGTGCCAGAACCATCAACGCAATCCCTTGCGTACGCGAAGGTGATAGCATGCGATATATTAAAACCCCCTGAAAGTAATGAGTAAGTAGCAGTGCTGTACCGGCTACCAAAACTACGAAAGCAAATACCGCGACCCGCTACTGCGCAGAAAAGTAACGCAATACTAGCGTCGCTACAAATTTGAAAAAGTTACGAGATACCTCTAACGCTACCAAATTAAAGCAATCGCAATACTATGCCGCTGCTTATCCGCTACCGTGCCCTTCTCTATGCAACACCTCACCGTATAGGCATCTTGTTGTCGAGTGTATCTAAGGACTGTGCAGTATTTAAGTTCCCCCACATATAGCTGACACGCAGTATAAAGTATAACACTACCTACAGCCAATATATATTATTTCATACTGATCTTGACCTCGGGATGATGCGCATTTAGGAGATAATTTGATGCACATAGCGCATGTCTGGATTTCATAATTTTCCCGTCAGAATGTTTGAAGCGCAAGAGGATTTTTCTGCAGTGATAGTATTTTGTCACCACTGTGCCCCACTCCTTCCTGCCGTCCTCTCTCCATCTGTCCACGTCTGTACACCGCTCATAGCCACAGTTGCTTCGCGGCGCTAACACGGAGTTAAAAAAAATCATTTTATGTAGCTCATATACCCACAGTGTAACGTATGTAATGTGAGAAAATAAATCTAGTCCAGTCTAATCCAGTTCTACCCTCCTCTCCACATTTTCTAGACTTCTAGGCCCTCTGACTGGTTGAGTGTAGCTCCGCCCCTTCACGCTGATTGGTCCATGCTAACCCAGGTGGAAAATATTTGCAAGTGGAACCACTTGCAAGTTGTTTATGAAACAAGTACCCCTTTGATACCCCAAATACCCCTTATGAAACAAGTACCCCTCCAAGTAACCACTTGGAAATTGTCCACTTTAAAATCCACTTGGAAGCCGTTCCACTTTGGAAACCACTTACATATGCTTTCCACTTTGGGACGTATTTCCAAATGGTTCCACTTGCAGAACCACTTGCTAGTGAGTCCGATTCAGTTTCCAGCTTACACTCTATACGCCCAGTAACGGTTACGTATCACACGAACATCAGGTACATTTTAAAAAAAATCATGATTCGAGAGGTACAGCGAACGTGATAAAATATGAAGTACCGCGCACGTACCATTTTGTGCATGAGGTACACATGTGATACGATGCGCCTTCGCCTGGACTGGACTAGGACTGGACTAGACCGCGTTCGGCAACCTGTGTAAGCTTAGGTAATTCTGTCTCGCCAGAACTCTTCACCTGGGGCACAACACCTTAAAACAAAGTCGGCGGTACGTTTGGACTGCAATGAGTGCAATGTTTGCCTCGATTATTCATACAACCTCTGCAATTTACGTTTGTTTCGACACTTTATGGACAAATTTCATACTGAACCACAAAGAAGGACGACGTATCAAACAAATGCTCCAAATTGCGTCCTTTCTTTCTTTTTTTTCTTTTTTTCACTACAGCGGTATCTCATTGTATTTCCGATAGATTTTTGTATTCCTGTTTCAAAAGACATGACGCTTTCTTTATCTGCTCTGAAGAATAAGCTGCAAAACACAGTTTTAACTGTGCTATCAACAAGCGTTTTGAAACTAATTGTATGACGGAAACTATAGCTTCGTAGCCCATATTATGCAGTATGTAATACATACCTGTGTGTGTTTCACCAATGTGACCTAAAAAGCAGAAAATGCACAGAATAACGCAAATTATATTCCTAACTACTGACTTGCGCTTAGCTTATAAAAGTTGGCATCGAGGAATGTAGAAACTGTTGCTCTTTTCCTCTCTCTCTCTTTTTTTTTGTCTGTGTGTTGTTGTCCCCGCCTCGCTGTTTTCACGTGACCACTTCATAGGTTATATAGAGATGCCAGCTCTTTATAACTTTTGTACCTGACAAAATGCAAACTACTGCAAGGAAGCTTGTACTTCAATAAACAGTAGTTTCAGTGTTTTTTTATATTTTTTCCACTTACAACAGCTAGTGAAATTGCGGAAGATCGTAACAATAGTCTGCCTGATTGACAAGTAACTAAAAGGAATGACAAGAAGAAATTATGTTTCATCGTTATCTCACTTTTGCACTCTGTATTCCACGCCTTCCATATTATGAGAAGTAGCGAAGGCGGTAGCAGAGAAAGAGTCCACTGCTAGCGGTATTTGTTGCGGAAGTACTGTTTCCGTTACCAATCTAAATGTAGCGCGTTCGCTGCTCAGAAAAAAAGTAGCGAATACGGTTATGGTGCTACTAGTAGCGCCGCTATGTACAACACGGGTAATTAGTAAGTAAGAGAGTAAAAGGTGGCTGAAAGTAGTTCACGAGAGATTACATTCGTTCCCTGCTACTGTCATTGCAGTGTGCATCAGTTGCAGAGTACGGGACTTGTTGTATTCAATCGTATAATTATGTGTAGAAAATGGGGGTTCTAGTGAATCGGTTTCGCTCAAACTGGTATAGGAATAATACTACTTCACGAGCAACTTGCACACCCCCGTCTCTCACCCCCCCCCCCCCTGCCACCCCAATTTTGCAATTTCCACCCCACCCAATCTTTATTTTTTATTTTCAATTTTTTCACTTACACAGCAAACTTTTTTACAATTTTTTTTGTTTAAATGGCTTGTCCCATGGCGCACACCTTTTTGGTGTTGCCTTTAGACTCATATGATGGACGTTTCCTAATACACCCTTTACTCAAGTGAATCCCTAATAAAACACTATTATAATGGGCGTTTAAAAACAAAAACACCCTTAGAAGGGGAGTCTTCTATTGAAAACACCTTTTATTATGGAATTGTTTGCTGGCAAATATTCCCTCGCAAGTAGCTAGTGCAATGGAAGCTTCTGTGGCCGCATGCCGAGACCAGTGGCCGAGACATACTGTTCGACGTTCTTGCTTCTATGGCAAGCACCACCCTGAACACGGCAGACTTCCAGCCGTGGTTCCATCGTGGAAGCTAAGCCGGAACGCAGTGCGTCGCAGGCACGCCTCGGTAGCTTGGTAACACTGCGGGGCCAACATGAGTGCCGAGGCTTGGAGACCTTGGGCACCCCCAGTAGCCTATATTGGCGTGTTGGATGGATCATATACTGAAATACAATTTGGTGGGGCACCTTCGTTACATGTGGTGGGGCGGGAACCGTTTGTAATGGTGACGGGAATGCGTCTTTCCGATTAACACCCACACTTGCAACAAGTCAAATATATCAGCTAAATACCTAACATCATTCCCCGCCAAATACTGTGTTTCTAACAACAGGTTATCGTCTATAATGTGATTGCTTGCTGAGTGGAGCTGTGAAACCAGCATAACTTTTCTCTCACGAAATAAAACGTCATTTTTATCACCGCATTCCCAATTCAAATGAAGCGTATGAAAGGTGTATTAGATGGTAAACACCTATTTCAATTCCCCACTTTGCACCATTAATGATCGACATTGGATAAAACGAAGTGTATCTCGATATAACACTATTAGTAATGCTCTTCTTGCACCCTTTGCAGAATAGAAAATGGTGTTTTTACAAGCATACACGTTTTTTTAGCAAAGAAAGGTGTAAAATGATTTACTGTGTAAAATCGCTCATACACGCATAACAATGCCATAATAGACCGTAGAATATAATTTTCAATTAATAAATGCAATTACCATTTATTCCATCGAGAGAGAGAGAGAGGAGGAAAATATCAAATTATCGTTAAGTTGTATTTTTCTCTAATGAGACACATGAAAAGAAGCGCACATACGCATAAATACACTTTCTAAACTCATTTAATAAGTCAAGTCATTACTATACATATTCAATTCATTAATGTGTCAGTCCAGGATCGGTAACAGCATCAGCCCATGGGCACCGCCATTTGCAAAGAGTCTCACCAGGCGTAAAATGATTTACTGTGTAAAATCGCTCATACACGCATAAGAATGCAATAATAGAGCGTAGAATATAATTTTCAATTAATAAATTCAATTACTATTCATTCTAGCGAGGCAGAGATAGAGGAGGAGAATATCAAATTATCGTTAAGTTGTATTTTTCTCTAATGAGACACATGAAAAGAAGCGCACATACGCATAAATACACTTTCTAAACTCATTTAATAAGTCAAGTCATTACTATACATATTCAATTCATTAATGTGTCAGTCCAGGATCGGTAACAGCATCAGCCCATGGGCACCGCGATTTGCAAAGCGTCTCACCAGGCGTAAAATGATTTACTGTGTAAAATCGCTCATACACGCATCAGAATGCAATAATAGAGCGTAGAATATAATTTTCAATTAATAAATTCAATTACCATTTATTCCATCGAGAGAGAGAGAGAGAGGAGGAAAATATCAAATTATCGTTAAGTTGTATTTTTCTCTAATGAGACACATGAAAAGAAGCGCACATACGCATAAATACACTTTCTAAACTCATTTAACAAGTCAAGTCATTACTATACAAATTCAATTCATTAATGTGTCAGTCCAGGATCGGTAACAGCATCAGCCCATGGGCACCGCCATTTGCAAAGCGTCTCACCAGGCGTAAAATGATTTACTGTGTAAAATCGCTCATACACGCATAAGAATGCAATAATAGAGCGTAGAATTTAATTTTCAATTAATAAATTCAATTACCATTTATTCCATCGAGAGAGAGAGAGAGGAGGAAAATATCAAATTATCGTTAAGTTGTATTTTTCTCTAATGAGACAGATGAAAAGAAGCGCACATACGCATAAATACACTTTCTAAACTCATTTAATAAGTCAAGTCATTACTACACATATTCAATTCATTAATATGTCAGTCCAGGATCGGTAACAGCATCAGCCCATGGGCACCGCCATTTGCAAAGCGTCTCACCAGGCGTAAAATGATTTACTGTGTAAAATCGCTCATACACGCATAAGAATGCAATAATAGAGCGTAGAATATAATTTTCAATTAATAAATTCAATTACCATTTATTCCATCGAGAGAGAGAGAGAGGAGGAAACTATCAAATTATCGTTAAGTTGTATTTTTCTCTAATGAGACACATGAAAAGAAACGCACATACGCATAAATACACTTTCTAAACTCATTTAATAAGTCAAGTCATTACTACACATATTCAATTCATTAATATGTCAGTCCAGGATCGGTAACAGCATCAGCCCATGGGCACCGCCATTTGCAAAGCGTCTCACCAGGCGTAAAATGATTTACTGTGTAAAATCGCTCATACACGCATAAGAATGCAATAATAGACCGTAGAATATAATTTTCAATTAATAAATTCAATTACCATTTATTCCATCGAGAGAGAGAGAGAGAGAGGAGGAAAATATCAAATTATCGTTAAGTTGTATTTTTCTGTAATGAGATACATGGAAAGAAGCGCACATACGCATAAATACACTTTCTAAACTCATTTAATAAGTCAAGTCATTACTATACATATTCAATTCATTAATGTGTCAGTCCAGGATCGGTAACAGCATCAGCCCATGGGCACCGCCATTTGCAAAGCGTCTCACCAGGCGTAAAATGATTTACTGTGTAAAATCGCTCATACACGCATCAGAATGCAATAATAGACCGTAGAATATAATTTTCAATTAATAAATTCAATTACCATTTATTCCATCGAGAGAGAGAGAGAGCGAGAGAGAGGAGGAAAATATCAAATTATCGTTAAGTTGTATTTTTCTCTAATGAGACACATGAAAAGAAGCGCACATACGCATAAATACACTTTCTAAACTCATTTAATAAGTCAAGTCATTACTATAAATATTCAATTCATTAATGTGTCAGTCCAGGATCGGTAACAGCATCAGCCCATGGGCACCGCCATTTGCAAAGCGTCTCACCAGGCGTAAAATCATTTACTGTGTAAAATCGCTCATACACGCATAAGAATGCAATAATAGAGCGTAGAATATAATTTTCAATTAATAAATTCAATTACCATTTATTCCATCGAGAGAGAGAGAGAGGGGAGGAAAATATCAAATTATCGTTAAGTTGTGTTTTTCTCTAATGAGACACATGGAAAGAAGCGCACATACGCATAAATACACTTTCTAAACTCATTTAATAAGTCAAGTCATTACTATACATATTCAATTCATTAATGTGTCAGTCCAGGATCGGTAACAGCATCAGCCCATGGGCACCGCCATTTGCAAAGCGTCTCACCAGGCGTAAAATCATTTACTGTGTAAAATCGCTCATACACGCATAAGAATGCAATAATAGAGCGTAGAATATAATTTTCAATTAATAAATTCAATTACCATTTATTCCATCGAGAGAGAGAGAGAGGGGAGGAAAATATCAAATTATCGTTAAGTTGTATTTTTCTCTAATGAGACACATGGAAAGAAGCGCACATACGCATAAATACACTTTCTAAACTCATTTAATAAGTCAAGTCATTACTATACATATTCAATTCATTAATGTGTCAGTCCAGGATCGGTAACAGCATCAGCCCATGGGCACCGCCATTTGCAAAGCGTCTCACCAGGCGTAAAATCATTTACTGTGTAAAATCGCTCATACACGCATAAGAATGCAATAATAGAGCGTATAATATAATTTTCAATTAATAAATTCAATTACCATTTATTCCATCGAGAGAGAGAGAGAGGGGAGGAAAATATCAAATTATCGTTAAGTTGTATTTTTCTCTAATGAGACACATGGAAAGAAGCGCACATACGCATAAATACACTTTCTAAACTCATTTAATAAGTCAAGTCATTACTATACATATTCAATTCATTAATGTGTCAGTCCAGGATCGGTAACAGCATCAGCCCATGGGCACCGCAATTTGCAAAGCGTCTCACCAGGCGTAAAATGATTTACTGTGTAAAATCGCTCATACACGCATAAGAATGCCATAATAGACCGTAGAATATAATTTTCAATTAATAAATTCAATTACCATTTATTCCATCGAGAGAGAGAGAGAGGGGAGGAAAATATCAAATTATCGTTAAGTTGTATTTTTCTCTAATGAGACACATGGAAAGAAGCGCACATACGCATAAATACACTTTCTAAACTCATTTAATAAGTCAAGTCATTACTATACATATTCAATTCATTAATGTGTCAGTCCAGGATCGGTAACAGCATCAGCCCATGGGCACCGCCATTTGCAAAGCGTCTCACCAGGCGTAAAATCATTTACTGTGTAAAATCGCTCATACACGCATAAGAATGCAATAATAGAGCGTAGAATATAATTTTCAATTAATAAATTCAATTACCATTTATTCCATCGAGAGAGAGAGAGAGGGGAGGAAAATATCAAATTATCGTTAAGTTGTGTTTTTCTCTAATGAGACACATGGAAAGAAGCGCACATACGCATAAATACACTTTCTAAACTCATTTAATAAGTCAAGTCATTACTATACATATTCAATTCATTAATGTGTCAGTCCAGGATCGGTAACAGCATCAGCCCATGGGCACCGCCATTTGCAAAGCGTCTCACCAGGCGTAAAATCATTTACTGTGTAAAATCGCTCATACACGCATAAGAATGCAATAATAGAGCGTAGAATATAATTTTCAATTAATAAATTCAATTACCATTTATTCCATCGAGAGAGAGAGAGAGGGGAGGAAAATATCAAATTATCGTTAAGTTGTATTTTTCTCTAATGAGACACATGGAAAGAAGCGCACATACGCATAAATACACTTTCTAAACTCATTTAATAAGTCAAGTCATTACTATACATATTCAATTCATTAATGTGTCAGTCCAGGATCGGTAACAGCATCAGCCCATGGGCACCGCCATTTGCAAAGCGTCTCACCAGGCGTAAAATCATTTACTGTGTAAAATCGCTCATACACGCATAAGAATGCAATAATAGAGCGTATAATATAATTTTCAATTAATAAATTCAATTACCATTTATTCCATCGAGAGAGAGAGAGAGGGGAGGAAAATATCAAATTATCGTTAAGTTGTATTTTTCTCTAATGAGACACATGGAAAGAAGCGCACATACGCATAAATACACTTTCTAAACTCATTTAATAAGTCAAGTCATTACTATACATATTCAATTCATTAATGTGTCAGTCCAGGATCGGTAACAGCATCAGCCCATGGGCACCGCAATTTGCAAAGCGTCTCACCAGGCGTAAAATGATTTACTGTGTAAAATCGCTCATACACGCATAAGAATGCCATAATAGACCGTAGAATATAATTTTCAATTAATAAATTCAATTACCATTTATTCCATCGAGAGAGAGAGAGAGGGGAGGAAAATATCAAATTATCGTTAAGTTGTATTTTTCTCTAATGAGACACATGGAAAGAAGCGCACATACGCATAAATACACTTTCTAAACTCATTTAATAAGTCAAGTCATTACTATACATATTCAATTCATTAATGTGTCAGTCCAGGATCGGTAACAGCATCAGCCCATGGGCACCGCCATTTGCAAAGCGTCTCACCAGGCGTAAAATCATTTACTGTGTAAAATCGCTCATAGACGCATAAGAATGCAATAATAGAGCGTAGAATATAATTTTCAATTAATAAATTCAATTACCATTTATTCCATCGAGAGAGAGACAGAGGGGAGGAAAATATCAAATTATCGTTAAGTTGTATTTTTCTCTAATGAGACACATGGAAAGAAGCGCACATACGCATAAATACACTTTCTAAACTCATTTAATAAGTCAAGTCATTACTATACATATTCAATTCATTAATGTGTCAGTCCAGGATCGGTAACAGCATCAGCCCATGGGCACCGCCATTTGCAAAGCGTCTCACCAGGCGTAAAATCATTTACTGTGTAAAATCGCTCATACACGCATAAGAATGCAATAATAGAGCGTATAATATAATTTTCAATTAATAAATTCAATTACCATTTATTCCATCGAGAGAGAGAGAGAGAGGGGAGGAAAATATCAAATTATCGTTAAGTTGTATTTTTCTCTAATGAGACACATGGAAAGAAGCGCACATACGCATAAATACACTTTCTAAACTCATTTAATAAGTCAAGTCATTACTATACATATTCAATTCATTAATGTGTCAGTCCAGGATCGGTAACAGCATCAGCCCATGGGCACCGCAATTTGCAAAGCGTCTCACCAGGCGTAAAATGATTTACTGTGCAAAATCGCTCATACACGCATAAGAATGCCATAATAGACCGTAGAATATAATTTTCAATTAATAAATTCAATTACCATTTATTCCATCGAGAGAGAGAGAGAGAGGAGGAAAATATCAAATTATCGTTAAGTTGTATTTTTCTCTAATGAGACACATGAAAAGAAGTGCACATACGCATAAATACACTTTCTAAACTCATTTAATAAGTCAAGTCATTACTATACATATTCAATTCATTAATGTGTCAGTCCAGGATCGGTAACCGCATCAGCCCATGGGCACCGCCATTTGCAAAGCGTCTCACCAGGCGTAAAATGATTTACTGTGTAAAATCGCTCATACACGCATAAGAATGCAATAATAGACCGTAGAATATAATTTTCAATTAATAAATTCAATTACCATTTATTCCATCGAGAGAGAGAGAGAGCGAGAGAGAGGAGGAAAATATCAAATTATCGTTAAGTTGTATTTTTCTGTAATGAGACACATGGAAAGAAGCGCACATACGCATAAATACACTTTCTAAACTCATTTAATAAGTCAAGTCATTACTATACATATTCAATTCATTCATCGGGCGAACGCAAGATGGCGCCCGCGGGGAAGGACGTATGTGGCAGCTGCTCCGAAAGATTTTACGCCAAGCAACAGTATCTATCTTGTGTTGGTGGTTGCGAACGTAAATTTCACTGTAAATGCATCAAAGTTGGACCCGCAGAATACGAGGTATTTATGAAGGATGGTACAAGCATCTACAAATGCCAAGACTGTACGAGACGAAGACCTGTTTTGGATGTCGTTCGGGATGAAACCCGTGCGGCATTGAACACCCGTTCATTGTGGAGTGAAGCCACAGAAGATAACTCGGATATTCCAAATTCGCCGATTGCATCGTTGCTGGAACAGGTTCTTAGGAAGGTTGACACTTTGACTGCAGAAGTACTGTGCTTGAAGGAGCAGAACAAACAACTGCGCTCTGAATTATCAAGCTTGCGAGGTATTCTTTCAGGTACGCATACGAACGTTATACGGGGCAACATGCCAGAGGTGTTTCTTCGAGAGAGCAATCTTATGCTGCTGTTACCGCGGCAGCTACACGTGTTGTCGACAAGCCTTCGGGGGATGTTGGCCCTTCTAATCATGGTGCTTTTCCGGGATCAATGGGGAACCCCTCTGCTGCTGACTGTTCTGCTGATGTTCATAACATGCGACGTTTCAATATCGTTAGTGGTATACCTACCACGTCCAATATTTGGCATCCCAATGTGTGTCAAACCGCTGTCCCGAACGGATGTGATGACGACTTTGTGCCTGTCAAGTATCGTCACCGTAGACCACCGCCTTCCGTCGGACAAGCTAAGTCTTCAGCAGTTTCAGCCGCCCCTCGTCGTGCAACGCGTCGTGGACTGTTTGTTTCAAGACTTGCTGCATCGACTACTTCAGATGACATCGATGCCATGATACGTTCTTTGATTGGAGGTAAAGACAGCGTTTGCACTAAACTGAAAACCAGGTTTCCTACGTATTCATCTTTCCATATTACAGTAAGTGAGGATTCCTTTGATGCAGTGAACAACCCCGAGGTCTGGCCGGAAGGGTGCATTTTTCATGAGTTTTTCGGTCGCCTTGACCATTCCCGTATCTGTCTGCCAGATGAATTGACCCGAACCACGTCTAACCATTCTCATGAAAGTGTACTGAATGGTCCGTAAAGTATATCTATTCTATCAAAATGTTCGCGGTCTGCGTACCAAGTCCTCAGTGTTTTTCAATAATCTCGTGTGTGACTCATTTGATATTGTTTGTCTTACTGAGACTTGGCTTAACGACACGATGCATAATGGTCAATTCTTTACTTCTGAATACGCTGTCTTCAGAAGTGATAGAGACTATGCTTCCTGTGGACAACAGTATGGTGGCGGTGCGCTAATTGCTGCCAAAAGTAGTCTGAATGCTGTGCGTCGGTCTGACCTTGAGCTACACCCTGAGTGCGTTTGGATTGAAATTTCTTGCGCTGGAAGCAAAAACTGTCTTATCGCAAACCACTACTTCCCTCCGAACTCTGATACTACAGCATTTACTTCATATATAGATACAATTGAACAGCGAATAGATTTTGGCAAATATATGGTCTTTCTTTACGGTGACTTTAACCTACCAAAGACAGACTGGTCCAGTGGTTGTGTATTGGGCACGGCTCCGTCGTCTGTAAGGCTGAAGGCTTCTCGTCTCCTTGATTTTCTGCATTTTAATGGCCTTGAACAATCAAATAAACACATGAATGCTGTAGGCAATGTCCTTGATCTCGTCTTGTCTAATGATTGCAACCATTTTGTTCAAGTAGCAGTAAATGCACTTGTACCTGCGGATGTTTATCATCCACCTTTGCTAATCTCGTTTGATTTGTGCCCAACCAGGCTTCCTAGAAGTGTCTTGTCTCAATATGTGTACAGTCAGGGTGATTATCAGGGGATGTATTGTTATTTACGAGATTACGACTGGTCATCAATCCTCCAGTGTGTAGATACTGATGTTGTTGTAAGTGACGTAACAAGAACTATTCAGGATGCTATGCATCGGTTTATTCCTAAGAGAGTGAAACATAGTAATTCATATCCTACGTGGTTCGGGAAGGAGCTCCGCTTCTTTATGCGTCGGAAATTACACTTTCATCGATTATATAAAAAAACTGGCCTGTCGTATTGGTACGATAGATACAGCGAATGTCGTTCCCGTGTTAAACAATTGCTTATCAGGGATAAACGTAGGCATATCAGGAGCACGGAAAATAATCTTTTTTCAAATCCGGGAGGTTTCTGGTCACATGTACGAAATAGTATGTCGGTCTCTAGCAACGCCCCTACTGTGTTACGTAGCGGATCGGAATATATATCTTCGCCGCGTGAAGTGGGTGAATTGTTTGCAGCACAGTTTAGTACTTGCGTTTCCACTCACGGTACGAGAGACGATTTGAGAGGCAACGCGCTGCAGGTACACGGGAAAATGCCAGCTGTGTCTGAAGTTACGTTGCCTGATGTGTCACGAGCCATAATGCGATTAAAGAATCACTACAAAGGGGGCATTGATGGCATACCGTCTTTCATTATCAAAGGCTGTTCAGATATTTTAGCTCCAATTCTTGTGCATGTCTTTAATACTTCCTTAAACCAGGCAGTATTTCCCTCACCAGCTCCCGTGGCATAGTGGTTAGAGTGATCGCTTTCCACGTCGAGACTGGGAGGTGACACGGGTTCGAATCCTGTCACCGGCTGTGCTGTCTGAGGTTTTCCCTGGGTTTTCCGAAGACTTTCTAGACGAATGTCGGCACAGTTCCCCTTGAAGTCGGCCCAGGACGCATACTAACACCGCTGTCCCCCACTCCTTCCTGCTGTCCTCTCTCCATCTGTCCACATCTGTACGCCGCTCATAGCCACAGTTGCTTCGCGGCGCTAACACGGAATTTAAAAAAAAAGTATTTCCCTCACTGTAGAAAAGAGCAATCATTGTTCCGATCTTTAAAGCTGGCGATAAGTGTGATGTAAAAAACTACCGACCTATTTCGCTGTTGTGCGTTTTATCTAAAGTATTTGAGATGGTCATGGCTGACACATTAAAGCACTACTTCAAACTCAAATTTTGTGATGCGCAGCATGGTTTTATCCAACGCAGATCAGTGGAATCTAACTTGTGTACATTTACGGATATAGTTGCTAAGATTGTTACGACGAAATCCCAGTGTGATGCTGTGTATTTTGACTTATCGAAAGCCTTTGATTCGGTTAACATCAGATTGTTACTATGTAAGTTGTCATTGTATGGCTTGAGCCGGGCATATGTTGACTGGTTTCAGAGTTACTTAATCGGGCGTGAGAGTAGTGTTAGAGTGCGAAATGTTATGTCACGAAGTTACTCCTCTCTGTCGGGAGTCCCCCAGGGATCTAATCTTGGCCCTCTGTTGTTCCTAGTATTTGTTAACGACCTACATTTAGTGATACGGAACTCTCACATATTACAATATGCGGACGATATTAAAATTTTTCGTGAGATACGATGTGCAGGAGACTGCCAGCTTTTACAAAAGGATATTGATGATGTTAGTACATGGTGCGCTGAAAATGACTTGGTTCTTAATCCCAGTAAGTCAAAATTTATGTCTATAACCAGGAAATTAAATGTTATCACTCATACTTACTCCGTGTGTGGGGTACCTTTGAAACGTTTTGATACTGTCAGAGATCTCGGTGTAACATTTGATGCGTCGTTAAATTTTCATGCTCACGTCACGTCAGTTGTTAGTAGCTGTCTACGTATACTTGGCATCATTACCAGGGTTACCCGTGATGTCAATAATCCGTCTTGTTATTTACTTCTTTATGTTTCTTTTGTTCGCTCGAAGGCCGAATACGCATGTACTGTCTGGAACTGTATGAGCCTATCAAAATCAGAAGAAATTGAGAAAATTCAGAAAAAGTTTGTAAGAATTTATTATGATAGATACATAGGGAGGAGGCTGTATTATACATACTCTCGCTTGCTGAGACACTTGCAACTTCCTGCGTTGAGTTCACGGAGGTCACTGTGTGACGTTTTCTTTCTCCATAAGCTTTTGAACAATAAGGACGATTCAAGTTGCCTTCTCTCTGACATATGTTTTCGATGCACTGCTCGTTCTAGTAGGACTCCTTTACTTTTTTACCCGTCCGTGTGTAACTCAATAGTACCTACCTCTCGAATGCAACTTTTGTATAATCAGATAGTGTGCGCGGATCTTGATATTTTCTCTAATTATAGACAATTTAGGTCTGTATGTGTATCGATTATTTGTTAATTCCACAGTATTGTATAACTTGCGCGAATTTTGGCCTTTGCCTATGTATCTGTATTTTGTAATTTTGACTGGTGCACTGCCTAGAAGGCCTCTGGCTGTTGGCAGGTACCGAACAAAAAATAAACTCACTTATCACTCACTTATTAATGTGTCAGTCCAGGATCGGTAACAGCATCAGCCCATGGGCACCGCCATTTGCAAAGCGTCTCACCAGGCGTAAAATGATTTACTGTGTAAAATCGCTCATACACGCATAAGAATGCAATAATAGACCGTAGAATATAATTTTCAATTAATAAATTCAATTACCATTTATTCCATCGAGAGAGAGAGCGAGAGAGAGGAGGAAAATATCAAATTATCGTTAAGTTGTATTTTTCTCTAATGAGACACATGGAAAGAAGCGCACATACGCATAAATACACTTTCTAAACTTATTTAATAAGTGAAGTCATTACTATACATATTCAATTCATTAATGTGTCAGTCCAGGATCGGTAACAGCATCAACCCATGGGCACCGCAATTTGCAAAGCGTCTCACCAGGCGTAAAATGATTTACTGTGTAAAATCGCTCATACACGCATAAGCATGCCATAATAGACCGTATAATATAATTTTCAATTAATAAATTCAATTACCATTTATTCCATCGAGAGAGAGAGAGAGAGAGAGAGGAGGAAAATACCAAATTATCGTTAAGTTGTATTTTTCTCTAATGAGACACATGAAAAGAAGTGCACATACGCATAAATACACTTTCTAAACTCATTTAATAAGTCAAGTCATTAATATACATATTCAATTCATTAATGTGTCAGTCCAGGATCGGTAACAGCATCAGCCCATGGGCACCGCCATTTGCAAAGCGTCTCACCAGGCGTAAAATGATTTACTGTGTAAAATCGCTCATACACGCATAAGAATGCAATAACAGAGCGTAGAATATAATTTTCAATTAATAAATTCAATTACTATTCATTCTAGCGAGGCAGAGATAGAGGAGGAAAATATCAAATTATCGTTAAGTTGTATTTTTCTCTAATGAGACACATGAAAACAAGTGCACATACGCATAAATACACTTTCAACACTATTTAATAAGTCAAGTCATTGCTATACATATTCAATTCATTAATGTGTCAGTCCAGGATCGGTAACAGCATCAGCCCATGGGCACCGCCATTTGCAAAGCGTCTCACCAGGCGTAAAATCATTTACTGTGTCAAATCGCTCATACACGCGTAAGAATGCAATAATAGAGCGTAGAATATAATTTTCAATTAATAAATTCAATTACCATTTATTCCATCGAGAGAGAGAGAGAGAGAGAGGAGGAAAATATCAAATTATCGTTAAGTTGTATTTTTCTCTAATGAGACACATGAAAAGAAGCGCACATACGCATAAATACACTTTCTAAACTCATTTAATAAGTCAAGTCATTACTATACATATTCAATTCATTAATGTGTCAGTCCAGGATCGGTAACAGCATCAGCCCATGGGCACCGCCATTTGCAAAGCGTCTCACCAGGCGTAAAATCATTTACTGTGTCAAATCGCTCATACACGCGTAAGAATGCAATAATAGAGCGTAGAATATAATTTTCAATTAATAAATTCAATTACCATTTATTCCATCGAGAGAGAGAGAGAGAGGAGGAAAATATCAAATTATCGTTAAGTTGTATTTTTCTCTAATGAGACACATGGAAAGAAGCGCACATACGCATAAATACACTTTCTAAACTCATTTAATAAGTCAAGTCATTACTATACATATTCAATTCATTAATGTGTCAGTCCAGGATCGGTAACAGCATCAGCCCCATTTGCAAAGCGTCTCACCAGGCGTAAAATGATTTACTGTGTAAAATCGCTCATACACGCATAAGAATGCAATAATAGAGCGTAGAATATAATTTTCAATTAATAAATTCAATTACTATTCATTCTAGCGAGGCAGAGATAGAGGAGGAAAATATCAAATTATCGTTAAGTTGTATTTTTCTCTAATGAGACACATGAAAAGAAGCGCACATACGCATAAATACACTTTCTAAACTCATTTAATAAGTCAAGTCATTACTATACATATTCAATTCATTAATGTGTCAGTCCAGGATCGGTAACAGCATCAGCCCCATTTGGAAAGCGTCTCACCAGGCGTAAAATGATTTACTGTGTAAAATCGCTCATACACGCATAAGAATGCAATAATAGAGCGTAGAATATAATTTTCAATTAATAAATTCAATTACTATTCATTCTAGCGAGGCAGAGATAGAGGAGGAAAATATCAAATTATCGTTAAGTTGTATTTTTCTCTAATGAGACACATGAAAAGAAGCGCACATACGCATAAATACACTTTCTAAACTCATTTAATAAGTCAAGTCATTACTATACATATTCAATTCATTAATGTGTCAGTCCAGGATCGGTAACAGCATCAGCCCATGGGCACCGCCATTTGCAAAGCGTCTCACCAGGCGTAAAATCATTTACTGTGTCAAATCGCTCATACACGCGTAAGAATGCAATAATAGAGCGTAGAATATAATTTTCAATTAATAAATTCAATTACCATTTATTCCATCGAGAGAGAGAGAGAGAGGAGGAAAATATCAAATTATCGTTAAGTTGTATTTTTCTCTAATGAGACACATGGAAAGAAGCGCACATACGCATAAATACACTTTCTAAACTCATTTAATAAGTCAAGTCATTACTATACATATTCAATTCATTAATGTGTCAGTCCAGGATCGGTAACAGCATCAGCCCCATTTGCAAAGCGTCTCACCAGGCGTAAAATGATTTACTGTGTAAAATCGCTCATACACGCATAAGAATGCAATAATAGAGCGTAGAATATAATTTTCAATTAATAAATTCAATTACCATTTATTCCATCGAGAGAGAGAGAGAGAGGAGGAAAATATCAAATTATCGTTAAGTTGTATTTTTCTCTAATGAGACACATGGAAAGAAGCGCACATACGCATAAATACACTTTCTAAACTCATTTAATAAGTCAAGTCATTACTATACATATTCAATTCATTAATGTGTCAGTCCAGGATCGGTAACAGCATCAGCCCCATTTGCAAAGCGTCTCACCAGGCGTAAAATGATTTACTGTGTAAAATCGCTCATACACGAATAAGAATGCAATAATAGACCGTAGAATATAATTTTCAATTAATAAATTCAATTACCATTTATTCCATCGAGAGAGAGAGAGAGAGGAGGAAAATATCAAATTATCGTTAAGTTGTATTTTTCTCTAATGAGACACATGGAAAGAAGCGCACATACGCATAAATACACTTTCTAAACTCATTTAATAAGTCAAGTCATTACTATACATATTCAATTCATTAATGTGTCAGTCCAGGATCGGTAACAATATCAGCCCATGGGCACCGCCATTTGCAAAGCGTCTCACCAGGCGTAAAATCATTTACTGTGTCAAATCGCTCATACACGCGTAAGAATGCAATAATAGAGCGTAGAATATAATTTTCAATTAATAAATTCAATTACCATTTATTCCATCGAGAGAGAGAGAGAGAGAGAGAGGAGGAAAATATCAAATTATCGTTAAGTTGTATTTTTCTCTAATGAGACACATGAAAAGAAGCGCACATACGCATAAATACACTTTCTAAACTCATTTAATAAGTCAAGTCATTACTATACATATTCAATTAATTAATGTGTCAGTCCAGGATCGGTAACAGCATCAGCCCATGGGCACCGCCATTTGCAAAGCGTCTCACCAGGCGTAAAATCATTTACTGTGTCAAATCGCTCATACACGCATCAGAATGCAATAATAGAGCGTAGAATATAATTTTCAATTAATAAATTCAATTACCATTTATTCCATCGAGAGAGAGAGAGAGAGGAGGAAAATATCAAATTATCGTTAAGTTGTATTTTTCTATAATGAGACACATGAAAAGAAGCGCACATACGCATAAATACACTTTCTAAACTCATTTAATAAGTCAAGTCATTACTATACATATTCAATTCATTAATGTGTCAGTCCAGGATCGGTAACAGCATCAGCCCATGGGCACCGCCATTTGCAAAGCGTCTCACCAGGCGTAAAATGATTTACTGTGTAAAATCGCTCATACACGCATAAGAATGCAATAACAGAGCGTAGAATATAATTTTCAATTAATAAATTCAATTACTATTCATTCTAGCGAGGCAGAGATAGAGGAGGAAAATATCAAATTATCGTTAAGTTGTATTTTTCTCTAATGAGACACATGAAAAGAAGCGCACATACGCATAAATACACTTTCTAAACTCATTTAATAAGTCAAGTCATTACTATACATATTCAATTCATTAATGTGTCAGTCCAGGATCGGTAACAGCATCAGCCCATGGGCACCGCCATTTGCAAAGCGTCTCACCAGGCGTAAAATCATTTACTGTGTCAAATCGCTCATACACGCGTAAGAATGCAATAATAGAGCGTAGAATATAATTTTCAATTAATAAATTCAATTACCATTTATTCCATCGAGAGAGAGAGAGAGAGAGAGAGGAGGAAAATATCAAATTATCGTTAAGTTGTATTTTTCTCTAATGAGACACATGGAAAGAAGCGCACATACGCATAAATACACTTTCTAAACTCATTTAATAAGTCAAGTCATTACTATACATATTCAATTCATTAATGTGTCAGTCCAGGATCGGTAACAGCATCAGCCCCATTTGCAAAGCGTCTCACCAGGCGTAAAATGATTTACTGTGTAAAATCGCTCATACACGCATAAGAATGCAATAATAGACCGTAGAATATAATTTTCAATTAATAAATTCAATTACCATTTATTCCATCGAGAGAGAGAGAGAGAGGAGGAAAATATCAAATTATCGTTAAGTTGTATTTTTCTCTAATGAGACACATGAAAAGAAGCGCACATACGCATAAATACACTTTCTAAACTCATTTAATAAGTCAAGTCATTACTATACATATTCAATTCATTAATGTGTCAGTCCAGGATCGGTAACAGCATCAGACCATGGGCACCGCCATTTGCAAAGCGTCTCACCAGGCGTGAGTGAGTGAGTGAGTGAGTTTATTTTTTGTTCGGTACCTGCCAACAGCCAGAGGCCTTCTAGGCAGTGCACCAGTCAAAATTACCAAATACAGATACATAGGCAAAGGCCAAAATTCGCGCAAGTTATACAATACTGTGGAATTAACAAATAATCGATACACATACAGACCTAAATTGTCTATAATTAGAGAAAATATCAAGATCCGCGCACACTATCTGATTATACAAAAGTTGCATTCGAGAAGTAGGTACTATTGAGTTACACACGGACGGGTAAAAAAGTAAAGGAGTCCTACTAGAACGAGCAGTGCATCGAAAACATATGTCAGAGAGAAGGCAACTTGAATCGTCCTTATTGTTCAAAAGCTTATGGAGAAAGAAAACGTCACACAGTGACCTCCGTGAACTCAACGCAGGAAGTTGCAAGTGTCTCAGCAAGCGAGAGTATGTATAATACAGCCTCCTCCCTATGTATCTATCATAATAAATTCTTACAAACTTTTTCTGAATATTCTCAATTTCTTCTGATTTTGATAGGCTCATACAGTTCCAGACAGTACATGCGTATTCGGCCTTCGAGCGAACAAAAGAAACATAAAGAAGTAAATAACAAGACCGATTATTGAAATCACGGGTAACCCTGGTAATGATGCCAAGTATACGTAGACAACTACTTACGTAAAATGATTTACTGTGTAAAATCGCTCATACACGCATAAGAATGCAATAATAGAGCGTAGAATATAATTTTCAATTAATAAATTCAATTACCATTTATTCCATCGAGAGAGAGAGAGAGAGGAGGAAAATATCAAATTATCGTTAAGTTGTATTTTTCTCTAATGAGACACATGAAAAGAAGCGCACATACGCATAAATACACTTTCTAAACTCATTTAATAAGTCAAGTCATTACTATACATATTCAATTCATTAATGTGTCAGTCCAGGATCGGTGACAGCATCAGCCCATGGGCACCGCCATTTGCAAAGCGTCTCACCAGGCGTAAAATGATTTACTGTGTAAAATCGCTCATACACGCATAAGAATGCAATAATAGACCGTAGAATATAATTTTCAATTAATAAATTCAATTACCATTTATTCCATCGAGAGAGGGAGAGAGAGGAGGAAAATATCAAATTATCGTTAAGTTGTATTTTTCCGTAATGAGACACATGGAAAGAAGCGCACATACGCATAAATACACTTTCTAAACTCATTTAATAAGTCAAGTCATTACTATACATATTCAATTCATTAATGTGTCAGTCCAGGATCGGTAACAGCATCAGCCCATGGGCACCGCCATTTGCAAAGCGTCTCACCAGGCGTAAAATGATTTACTGTGTAAAATCGCTCATACACGCATAAGAATGCAATAATAGAGCGTAGAATATAATTTTCAATTAATAAATTCAATTACCATTTATTCCATCGAGAGGGAGAGAGAGAGGAGGAAAATATCAAATTATCGTTAAGTTGTATTTTTCCGTAATGAGACACATGGAAAGAAGCGCACATACGCATAAATACACTTTCTAAACTCATTTAATAAGTCAAGTCATTACTATACATATTCAATTCATTAATGTGTCAGTCCAGGATCGGTAACAGCATCAGCCCATGGGCACCGCCATTTGCAAAGTGTCTCACCAGGCGTAAAATGATTTACTGTGTAAAATCGCTCATACACGCATAAGAATGCAATAATAGAGCGTAGAATATAATTTTCAATTAATAAATTCAATTACCATTTATTCCATCGAGAGGGAGAGAGAGAGGAGGAAAATATCAAATTATCGTTAAGTTGTATTTTTCTCTAATGAGACACATGAAAAGAAGCGCACATACGCATAAATACACTTTCTAAACTCATTTAATAAGTCAAGTCATTACTATACATATGCAATTCATTAATGTGTCAGTCCAGGATCGGTAACAGCATCAGCCCATGGGCACCGCCATTTGCAAAGCGTCTCACCAGGCAGGTCGGAAAGCATCACGTCAGGTGGCAGCACCGCTGTCATCATGGGGACTTCCGTTGAATGCAGAAAAAAAATAAAAAAAGTGCTAACGAGGGGAAAGGGGGCGCGAAAAAAGGCACATACACACACACAAGATTTTCACCAACGTGAACATGTGCGGGCATGCACCGACAACAATAGCAACAAGGAAATTGCGAACATGTTTGGGCATGCACGGACATGCATAACAACAACAACAAGGGGAAGTCTTTCTGCTAATCGCAACAATGTAAATCGCAAAACAAACACTACTCCAATACACGCTGACAAGTAATCGCAGTTAGGGTGTAGGTAAAGGCGACAACAAAAGAGGTATTGAAACGACAACTCACCGGCACCAAAGTATTTACACACACATCACTCAGTCAAGAACAGTTTTCGTCCTAAAGTCGCTCGTCACGAAATCCGTGGCGAGGAGAGCGCCAACAGCATGACCACCACCCAGAAATCCACCCGAAGCAATGAAGCGTCCGTTGATTTATCCGCCAGGACATCAGGAGCTCTGCATTGTCATTGGTCGTGACGTCGTCCGTTACAAAGGTCGTCCGGACAGGAGAGCTTCGCAAATCCCCCACTGTTATTCATTAAATACATTAACCAATTATGACGTCATTGTTCATGGAAATCTTGCATTAAAGCAAAAATCCAGACGGGTACGCAGCTACACCACAACCGCTGCCCTAGCTTCCCCTGCGAGAATGAAGCACTAGTCCACCAGAGACCGCGCTGTTTGACGTCATCATTTCCTCCCATTCCTCAACCACCGCCACAACGGTCAACGTTTCAAAGTTTCTTGCTATCAAGACAGAAGAATGCGCGTCAGACAGGATTCCTTCATGCTCTCAGGTATTCATCGAATTTACATCGCCATATTATTTTCTTTACTGCGCTATTACTGATTTTCATTCTTACATTAAAGATTACAAAGAGTACTACTACTACAAAAAATGCCCTTGCTCCTGTTATTGAAGGTCATATGAAATTACTCTAATTTTTAACAGTCATAAATTATATTCACTCATTAAAGGAAACACCATCCATGCGCAAAGGCTGAGAAAAAAAAAACTGAGCGTTGCAATTAAGCGCTATTTTCTCGAAGGCTTACTAAATGACTAAATAAACACATCAAAAAGCACTTTTTCTACTTTCAGTCGTTAAGAACCATATCAACATTTTTGTACAACAATTCAAGAAACTAATCATCTCTCTCTTCATGGACGCTGTTGCTTCTGTCTAAAATAACTGCCCCTATTGAAGATGAGAAAATAATAAGCCAGCCTGGTCCAATATAGGCTTCAATATAGGCTTACTCAATGCGCGAAAATCATATTTCCTTTCTGATTTTGCTCTTTAAAAGTAGCGCACTATTCACAAAGCGCGGTCTCAGTTGTCTCGCGACATAAAACCCCCGATTATTATTATTATCCATAAAGCCCGCCAAGTTTGCCTCAACCCCCATTTCTGCTTGCTCCATGATGTGTCATGCAGTGATGCAGGGCAAGAATGAATAAATTTAGCATATGAAACGCATTTTCACCATTCCGTTTTGCAGCTTGCTTCCACGAGCAGACAGACAACCCTCCTTTTTTTGTTCACGTTCGCTATGAACTTTAAATATTATTACTTGAAATGCAACAAATTGCAGCAGATTCGTCTCACAGAGACGGAAATTTGCATTGAACGCTCAGATATCCGATTTTCTGCGCTACGACTGCAAAATTAAGCACCATCATCAACACATAAGTCATAATGCGTGTCATGCCTTATGAAGCAAAGTGCCTACCATGACAGAACACACACACAAACACACACTCCCGTTTCTACTGTCCGAAAATTATTGAACCGCGTTATAGTACGCACCCTGAGTTTTACCAGGAAATCTAAACTTGAACAGAGCTACAAGCCCGACAAAAGCTAACACTGACAAACAACAACTGAAAACAACAATTAACAAACATACCCATTCGTTTCTGCTGTCTGAATTCGCGCTAAATGCGTGAGCGATTCCAAGAGCAAGCACACCGTTTGAAGAAAGCCTAACAAATGTAGCTCAACACAGCCCTCGCCATAACAGCCGGGTGGGAGGCGGCACGATTCACAAAAAACGACTTCTCTTTGTGATTTTGCTTTTAAAACACGGTTAACTAGCAATTAAGCGCTCCAAGTTTTTCTTACTTCTCATTCCTTCCTGCGTCTTCCGCGTCCTGTCATGCAATGAAGCATGGCAAGAATTAGTAACTTTAGCATATGAAAGTCATTTTCACCTTTCCATTTCGAAATTTGCTTCCATGAGCAGGCACACAGCCGCCCGTTTTTTGTTCACATTGGCTATGAAAATCCAATAATCATACTTACTTCCAACAAATTGCAGTGAAATCCAGATTCGATTCACGGAGACGATAATTTCTACCCGTTAAGCGCCCAGATACCCGTATTGCTGCTGGAATTGCAATAGCTATGACTGCAAAACTTAAGCACCTTCATCAACATAACAGTTATAATGCGTGCCATGCTTTATCGAGCAAAGGGCATACACAAGAATCGTGAAGCATGACAAGATACACGCTAACAAACAACAACAACTAACAGACACACACATTTCTCCTCTCACAAAATTATTAAGCAGCATAATACGACATACTCTGAATTTCACCGATAAAACGCTTGAACACAGCTACAAGCAGGACAAACGCGCTGTCTATCAAGCATCTACAACAATAACTGACGGTTAACTAACAAACACACCATTTAATTCTTCGCTAAAGGCATGAGCGATTCGATAAGAACAAAGCACACCGCTTTATGAAAGCCTAACATATGTAGTTTTAATACGGCCCTCGCTGCGATAACAGCCTGCAAGGCTCATAAAATCGCTGCGAATCCTGGTAAATTAGCACGCCCAAAACAAGCACTTCACCTTGCCCGCAGTGCATTTCCACAAAGAACTGTATTAAAAAACGCCCCCGATAAACTTTATTTTTTAAACTAATATTTCGCGCAATCGTACATAACTTCTTCACTCGACTCACAGGAAGAGCCATACACAAAGAACTTACGTGCCAAGTGGGGTCCCCGCATGAAATACGCCTGCACAGAACAACTACAATAAATGATGACGATGAGATAGGGTGGTGTGGGTTGGGGTGGTGGGGGTGAGGCACGCACACAGACACACATACACTCACATTTTTCATTACACACAACCAGCGTCGCGAGTCTTCACAGTCACAGAAATCCATCTTATTTCTCTAAGTCAATAATTATTCATCGCAAAACACTGCCCATATATAGTATGTATGGAGCCATGAAATAATAGAGCTTCGGTTCGGATGTAATAGGATTCACCGTCTGCCGACCGACGCGTACGAGAGAGAGAAGAAGAAAAAAAAGCGCGTGAAAGCAGGCCAGGAATGCGCGTTGGCTATGGCTATACGTACAGAAAAAAAGAAAGAAACGGTGTCATCATGCTCATATGCAGCAACACTAATACACCTCCCTATTATTATTACTCTTTTCAACAACATCAACACCATAATACAAATCGGCTACACGAAATTCTGATTCTTTCCTTTTACTTCTATTCGCTTGCACCAAAAGAAATTGAAAAGGAATAATATACAGTGGAACAGGAAAATGAGAACAGAATTTGAGCATACACTACACGCTGCAGCTCTAAACCATTTTTAAAGCAAACCAGATTGTATTCATTAATAAGCATGCCATCTTTCACAGAATGGCGTAAATGCAGGCTGGCTGGTGGATAAATTCCATGATAGGCAAGCCTGAGCGATGGGCAAGACACGTAAACAAACACAGACGTGTCTGTGTTTGTTTACGTGTCTTGCCCATCGCTCAGGCTTGCCTATCATGGATGCTATCTTTCAGTGAGTGGCTCACGAATAAAAGTAATATATATATATAATTCCTACATCATTGACTGCAGGTTTCAGTACTAAACAGCGCAGCGGGCTTTGCGAACCCTCTACTCCCCTTGGGTCCACCTAACAAGCTCGAAACGTTTCTGAATGTATCCTTCAGGTACTGGAATAAAGATTTATCGCAAAAATAATCATCTGCTGCACGTCGTATTTTTAAAAAAATAAGAGATGGTAAAAAGACCCGTCTCAGCGTGTTAAACGCTATATGTAGGAAATAATAACAACAATATAAGAGCATTTTTTTCCTTTATGGCGTTATCTCCAAGAGCTCATTACTTTGTGTGAGCCATCGAAAAATTAAACATTCTGCTTTGCTGCGATTAAAGTAGCACGAAAGCGCGCTCAAATGGCAAAGTGCATACTGACAGGCATAACAAATGCACACGCTAACGACAACAATAACTACTAACAAATACAACCCTTCATTTCTACTGTCTCAATTCGCGGTAGCAGCGTATAAGCGCTTCCACAAGAACAATCGCACTGCTTGAAGAAAGCCTAACAAATGTAGCAGCCCTCGCCACAATCACCGTGTTGAAGGCTTTCTTTTCCTTCTGATTTTGCTTTAAAAACGTAGCTTAAACAGTTTTTCGCACATAACATTTCTGCTTGCTACATGACGCGTCCTATCATGTAATAAAGCAGGGCAAGAATTACTAAATTCAGTACAAACACACATACACACAAAAAAAGAAGAAACGTTTTGCAATACCGATTCGCAATTCACTTTCATGAGCAGGCACATCTCTTCCCTTGTTTCTTCACAATTTCACAGCGCGCATGAAATTTAAACACTAATACCTAAAATGCAACAAATTACTGCAGATTCGTCTCACGGGGAATGGGATTTCTACCCTCTGCGTTAAGCGCTCAGATACCCGCATTTTTGCTCAAATAGCAAGCTGGCTATGACTGCAAAAAGTAGGCACCTTCAACAAGTTCATAGTTCCTGTCATGCCTTACCGAGCAATGTGCATACCGACAGGCATGACAAAACACAGAACAAACACACCTATTTCTGCTGACAGAACTGAGCTGTACAATGAGGCACGGAGCAACCCGCAAAACAAGGGCTCACACATTCAGTGAGCAGTGACTTCTTCTTGAACAGCATAATACCACATACTGTGAATTTTACCCCGAAAACTCAGCTTTAACACAACTATGGGCACGACAAACGCACGTGCTAAACAAAAACTGACAAACACACACTTGCACTGATATTGTCTGAACTCACGTCAAATGAGTACCAGCATAAGAGCAATCACTCCGGTTCTTGCTGTAGTTGTTGCTCTTAACTAACAAATGTAGCTTGATGCAGCCCTCGCTGTGATGACCGCGTAAAATTGATTCGAATCCTGGTAAAATAACGCGTCCGCAACAAGCACTTCAGCTTGCTTGCTTGCAGGGCGCCCTACACCCATCTCTTTTCAGAAAACGCGATAAACTTTATTTTTAATCAATATTTCGCGCTACAGTACTTTTCTTTCACACGAAAAGGCGTACACAATGCGAAGATCACTCACTTACTTTTCAAGTGGCTTCCTAGCTCCACAAATACATACGCCCACACATATCTTTGATACACACAACGAGCATCGCCCATTCAAACTCCCAAAAGTGTCTTCCCAACCACAAAAGTGCACATTATTCCTCAGGTCAATAATTATCCAACGACAAAATACGAAACACACATATGCGCGAGTGGTACAAAGGACGGCGCGTCTTCGCACCGGATGTAATAGGAACTTCCACGCAGACGACTACAGCTAAAAATAAAGCAGCTCAAAAATGAACATTGCCATTGCGTACAGAAAGACGTCGAGCTCCATGCAGTAATAAAAATAGATGAATGACACAGAATTGGAATTCATTGCCTCTTGCTTTATTCACTCGCACGAAAATATTTTGAAACAATACTACAGAGTGAGTCAAGCAATTGAGCAAAGAATACATCTGGATTCGCTATACACACACCACCTCTAAGCCATTTTTAAACCAAACGAGATTGCATGTATTCATTAGTATGCTATAATAATCGTAACAAAAAAGTAAAAAATCAAAAGAAAAGAAAGGAATGCATGTTCGCTATACATCCAAGAGGAAACGGTGGTGTGCTTTTCCGCAACAATTATGATACAGAAGGGAATTCACTTATTTTTGTTCTTATTTCTTTGCACCCACATCTTTTGCAAGAATACTATAGAGTGGAACGGGTAAATGTGAACAGCATTCGCTACACGCTGTAGCTGTCATCATTTTTAAACCAAACCAGTTAACATGTGTTCATAAGCATACGACACTTCACTAACTAGGTAAGTTGCTAATCACACTCACAAAATTGTGATTCCAACATCATTGACTGCAAGCTTCAGTGCCCAACACAGCAATGTGCGCCCATCAGTATGCCTTGAACTCACTTCGCAAACATACGATACCTTTCTTAATATATCCTACTGCCACCGGAATCAAATGTTTATATGTTTATCGCAAGGATAATCATCTGCCTCGCGTCGTATTTTTATTTTTTTAAGAGACGCCAAAAGAGCCTCACTCTCGTCGTGTTAAACAGCACGTAGGGACTGATACCATCGAAGGCAGGGGAATTTTCCTTTCTTTATTTATTTTATTTGTTCTTTACAGTTTATTACTTTGTACGAGTCATCTAAATTTAACCTGTCTGCTTTGCCGCTGTTAATGTGATAAAACAGTGCGCTCGCACGAGGAATCGGTAATGGCTCGCGCGCGCGATTACGTCAGCGTGTTCAAACCGCGAGAACGGGCCCGCATGCGGCTCGCGTGGGGACGCGGTTCAGGCGCACTGTTTTATCACTTCTTTCCTTCCTTACCAGCACCAGTTACCATAAGAAAATTTAGTAATGAAGATGACGTATCAATTTTTATCGCAGAGTTACTTTTATTACACATATTATCTGTACATATTGCACTTAAGGAGCAGCTGAGTTTGCCTCTCTTAATTGCGAAAATATCCCGGCCCACCCTGAAAAGCCGCTCAACGGGGGCGCTGGAGGGAATGCCGGTATTATATTTCACGAATATTCTTCTGATTATTGGGAATTATTATATTGTCTGATTATTATATCATTCAGGGTACATGGGGTGATGTGTCTGCCTTCTTCCCACCTCTCGAATACCTAGGCCTCCTGTACAGTTCTTCTAAGTCCCGTCCTGATTTTCGTTGTTCCTTTCGCATGTAGAAAGTCAGGGTGGTCGTATGACACATGCTTCTTTTCAGTGGCAGCCCAACCTCTACCACGTTTATATTCTTCAAAGATTGCAGTCCTTATTGTTTTGAGAGTAAGAAAGTACACCATAACCGCAGAGGCGGTCAAAGGGTCGTTAAAAAGAGAAAAAGGAAAAGAGAAGACAAGTGAAGTGTGATATGCGAGGTGGCTCCGAAATGGAAAATCTGAGATTTCGAAAAGCAGTAACTAGTTACCCAGAAAAGTACCAAGTTACATTTAAAAGTTACATTTCCTGTACCAGTAACTAGTTACAGTCAATAGTTACATTTTTGTAACTAGTTACTTGTAACTAAGTTATTTCCCAAGATGCCCTGTCGAAAAAAACCATACAGCCATCTGTTTGAGCAATCACATGAGGCTCGTATATGTATTTATTGTATGAGCAATCATATGAGCTCCTATGAGCATGTATGAGCTATATGAGCATGTATGAACTATATGAGCACTCTCTCAAACAGCGTATGAGCTATATGAGCACTCTCATACAGCCTATGACCCATATGAGCATTCTCGTACAGCGTATTCTTGTACATGAATGCACATGAACCGTCTGAGCAAACGTGCAACATGGCGAGATTAAGCTAAAATGACAACACGTGATTGCAAAATACCGGTTTATTCAGGTACTGGCGCGACGTAGGTCCCTCAGAAAGCTTGCCAAATGTGTTTTGATGAGCTTTTTCTGTTTCTGTACAGGCACCTTTGATGTCGATAGTTTGGCTTTTTCTGCATATTTGACGAAGGTATCTGTTGAAAACAAAGAACAAAATACGAACTGCGCTAAATTTCTGCGCCTACGAGTATTCCAGTTCCCACAACTTATACAGCCGTATGGGTTCATGTGAAATGGAGATGCCTGGGGCATGTTTCTCATCCCAACGCGTAGATCACAGCTTCAAATAATTAAGTTGTATTTAGTCAGTCAGAATAACGCACGAGGTCATTTTGCCGATTAAAATTCAACGTAACCTTCCTCTAATGCTGGTGATGTCCAATGAACGCTGTTCTAAAACACCTGAGTATGTTTGCGTTGTGCTTGCAAAACTGAGTGCATGTGTACTTGTTCGATCGTTGCAGCGACGGGTTACTGACACAGACTGTTTGTGGCTTGCTTCACTTTGGGACATCCAAATACCCATTTTTTGCATGCTAACGTGCGATTTCCGTATGCCCTGGTGCACGACTTTATTTTAAACACTCTATACACGCATGCAAAGGCTATCCGCGAACCCTTTCCACAAAAAGTAAAAAAAAAAGCACGAATAACGTAGTTGCAGACAGCTAACCCGACAGACATAAAGAGCAATAACGGAAAAACGGGACTGTAACGTACCCGTAATGCGCACACACCTGCCACGGCTTCTGTAGGTTGATGCTAAGGTACACACACAAAACACCTTCAGTGATCACTGAAACGGCACAAAGACACTGTCACAGCGTGGAGACGAAAATCTGAGTCCCACGCAGAGCGGAGCGAAATATGTCCAGACGGCTCCGAGAAGCAGGGTAGAATAAGCAAGTAGACGTCCAAGCACTGAGATGGCACCCGCAACGGCTTGGATGAGAATCCAGGAGCCAAATAGAATGTTGTAGGACACGACCGGAACGGGAAATATGCGCCTAAAATTTGAACAGAATCGGACGAAGGGAAATGGAGCTGGGACCCTTATGGCCCGCCGACTGTGACGAGCGTCTCTTGAAAGGCCACCATCAGACGCTGTGGCGCCAGCACTTCTAGGTGAATAACTGGTTAACTAAGCGGTCGGCCTTCCTCATACTGCTCGAAATGCAGCTCATACTGCGCATAACGTTGCTCATACTGCTCATTGCTTTTCTCGTATTGCTTATATCTGCGCACATAGCGCGTCGTTGGCCTTGCCGTGCGGTTCATAACATTGCTCATACTGCTCACAACGTTGGCATACTGCCCATAGCGCTTCTCATACTGCTCATTGCCTTTCACATATTGCTCATTTCTTTACACATATTGCTCATTTTATTACACATAGAAAGTTATATGAGTTTCATCAACAGGGTGGGATAAGACACATTCCGTTAACCCCCATTCCACTTGACTTTCACTACATTGTGCTGCTTGGGACGGTTCCCTCTTATCGCCAGGAACTTGTGCGCCGACTGCAGATAGGAACATTCCGTGGAGTCCTGTTGCAAGACATAGCGACACCCACACTTGTCGTGACTTGACAATCGAGAGTGTTATCAGACCGCCGACAGCGCGGCTTCTGAAGTATCGTTTCTACCGCACCCAATGAATAGATAAGGTTCTGAGACATGTCCCAAGCAGCACAATGTACTGAAAGTCGAGTGCAATAGGGGTGGACGGGTAGGTAGAAGGCCTTGAACAGACTCGTGAAACTGAAGTACTTTGATAAGACACATACCGACCACCCCTATTGCACTCGACTTTCAGTACATTTTGCTGCTTGGGGTACGCTGTCATTGGTTCGTTCCGGTAGCATACCTGCCAACCTGGCTAAATCGAAATTCTGGAGACTGCAGCAGCGCGATGTATTAATTTGGTGCACTCGAGATATCATTGCAACTTCCCACGTCATACGTAGCCGCTGTCCGGTGGAGCTGCCACACTCCCATCGACCGCAATCGCTAAGGCGCGCCGTTTAGCTGGCTCTCCAACATTGCATTTTTCGTGGACGCCTTATGCGGCTCAATAACTTTATGTTAGCAGAAATGGATGTGTTTATCAGGTGACGGTAGTTTGTCGGCGTGTGCTTGCAGCCAGTTATTTTGCTATTGGAGCAGAAATGCGGATAATTTCTTATTTTTCACTGCTGACTGAATGTATGAGCCCTTGTTCTTCACTTACTCTACGCAGAAGAAATCCGTGTCGGTTGGTGCTGCTCAATAGCGCTCTGTCAGCAGAAATGGGTTTCTTTGTCAGTTTGTAGTTGTTGTTTTTGTTGTGTGTTTTATCGTGTTCGTCAGCGTGAGAAATAATTTCACTCTGCTTGAAGAAATGTGATGCATTATAACTATTACCGTTGATCGAGAAAGCTGTGCTCCATTTTGCAGTCACAGCTACTTTGCTATGCCATCAGAAATGCGGGTACCTGAGGCAGACATTCCTATAAAGCACGTCTCCATCTTTTCACTCAGCGGCATTTGGTAAATGTATTAATTCGTCTAGGGATGAGCCTGCTTCACTGCACGACAGGACGCGGAATGTTTCAGGAAGAAATGGGAAGTGAGAAAAAAATGGGAGCGCTTGATTGCTAGTAAGCTCCATTTGACGCAAAATCAGAAAATTGTTCTTTTATTCTTTGTGAATGGTGCAGCCTTCCGCGCGGTTATTGCGGTGAGGGATGCATTGAGCTACACTTATTAGGCTTTCTTCAAGCGGAGTGTTTTGTTCTTATTGAATCGCTCGCACCGTTAGCGCGAATTCATTTCTATCAGTAGAAATAAATTTGTCTGTTTGTTAGTTGACTGCCAGTTATTATTGTTGCTGTTTTATAGACTGTGCGTTTGCCGTCCTTGTAGGTGTTCAAGCTTAGTTTGCTCAGTAAAATTGAGAGTATGTCATATTATCCTGTTCAATAATTTTCTGACAGCAGAGTTGGGTGTGTTTGTCAGTTGATGGTAGTTTGTTAGCATGTGTTTAATTTTGACAGCCATAGGTATTTTGCTATTCGAGCAGAGATACGGGTATCTGAGCGCTTGACGCAGAGGGTAGAAATTCCGGTCTCCGTGAGACAAATCTGCATTTCACTGCAAATTGTTGCATTTAAGTAACGTTATCTGAATAGAAATTTCACAGCCACTGTGAACAAAAAGGGGTGCTTGTGTGCCTGCAAATTGCGAATCGGAATGACATGTGATGGAAGCTAACCCTAAACTGAGGTGCAGCACTGGCGTTGGGGGGTTGGGGTGGAGCATTACATAAAGCGTGGGCAAGTTCCGACCTTGAGCGTGCAGAACAAGTTATTTTTAGGCTATGACATAATACATACGAATCCCACCCGTGCGCATGTTGTAGCATGCAGCGCGGTCGCCGCTATATAAATGTCGAGGGTGTATAAAGAGGCAGCAGGCAGCAGTCTTCAGGTCACGGTGATAGAAGTCTTTCAGGTGGAGTGACGGCGCGTCGGGAGAGAGCAAAATTCTGTCCGCGGTTCAAATATCCGCCGTATGCTGGCGCCACCGTGATTGGGCCCGACGTGCGGCTCCGCTCGCATGATAAGCAAGGGCTGCTAAAGCATCACGCCTGTGTAGCGCGCTTCTGTAAGCCTTCATACGAATGCTCTGGTGAATGTCGTAAGTCGCCTGATTGAACATTGTCACCAGCATAAAGTGAACCACTGGCGCGAAGTAGAAGGCATACAGTCGAATGTGCTACCGGAGCCCGCAGGGGCAGCAAGCCAAGGAACCGGAGAGAATAGGGGGCAACGACAAATTAGAGTTTCTTTGCATTAAAGGGACTATGAAATTTCCCGAACCCCCATACTTTTTTTCGATGGAAACTGTTCTTCCCGCAGAGAAACTAATATGCCACAAATTTTTCCGGACGAAATCGCTCCACTCTGCGAGGAGCGCGCGCTGGAAATGTCTCTTCCGCGTTCCTCCTCTCCCGCGCATATTTCCCTGCCGATGGTGTAACTGTATGGACCGCTCTTCGGTTCCCCGTTACGTCACCGGTGTTGCACAATGGCAAGTAATGCCGCGAGCTCGCGCTGTGGCTGCCGCCACTGCCGAAATCTGCCGATCGCGCGAAAGCTGCTGTCATGGAGATTTCCACTCCCGATGAACGCATACGCGGGATCCTACGGCGCATGCTCCTGGCGGGATTCCTCGGCTCGGCAACACGTCACGATGACGTGTTGCTGAGCCGGCCGTGGTCGCGTCAAGTTACCCGTTGTGTCTCCGCTCGGCAACTCGTCACGGCGCGGCGCCAGCTGTCCTCCCTTCGCCGCTCCGTTTAAATTCGCTCCCGAGAAATCCGCTCGCGCGACGAAAGTAAAATTTCGGTTCTAGACTCAGAAAAATGTCTTCTTTCGAACGAAACGAAGAAAAAAATCGTTTCATAGTCCCTTTAAGGAGAAATTCAATTGTTCGCGTTGTTTTGAAAATGTGGTACTAATATAAGGGAAGAGGCGAGAGCGAGGAAACAACTTAAGAAGTGCTGAAAGTTTGAATAGGTTGCCGGTATAGTATTAGGAGATTTGCCGAAGGGCTACCGCAAGGTAAAAAAGAAAGAGGAACGGAGTCGTCACGGCTAGGCGACACATTTATTAAGCATTTAAAAATGTCAAGAAAGAAAAATGAGACGACTTAAAAAAAAAAGTCAGGAACACACACGGGCGCTCACATTCAAATCAGTGCGATATCAACAAAGCAAGACTACGACGCCGAAAAAGTATGTGCTAGGAGAAGTGGTGTCATGCTGGTGGAAAACCAGGCGGCACATTCCGCTAAACCACTAGACTAGTTTTGAAAGCTTGCGCAGACTTCGCGTCTTGTTCTTTTCGTTTCTTTTGAGCTGGGTACAGTACTGGCGTATTTGCACTGCAACGTAGTAATGGAGCATATGCGCCATTATATCAACTTTATGCTCATTGCATGGGAATGACAAATTGTAATTGTCTAGGATGTAGTCAATTGTTAGGTCATATACTCCTTTGTCAAACGCATGACCATCGTGAAGCGCGTCCCAGGTTTTCGAGACGAACCTTTCTTCGAAATGTTTCTCGCAGACGTAGTCTCAAGAAGGCGATCTTTGCGTGGAATAGCATGTCTCCAAACCTTCAGGCGGTCCTCTTCTTTAGGAGCGGAAAACAGGGGCACCTTCTCTGTACACGTTTTATACCCGGAGTTACATCAGAGGAGGCACAGTAAGCGGGTTTCGCCGCCGCGACAATAGTGTCGCCGCTGGCATTTCCCGCCAAATTCCGGCTATTTACTTTCCATTGGCTCCGGTCCCCCACGTGACCTTTCTCGATCATGATTGGCTGAGGCTCATTTAACCGGTGGATTCGCCCGCGTTCGTTTCTCCGAGGCGCCGACCCGTCTGACCGTTGTGTAGCTGGCGTCAACGTATGTGAGCAGACGGTGATTTCGTTTCGTGGATTTCGAAGATGTTCGAGCCATGGACGAACGCCTGAATGAAAGGTAAGCAGACAAACGTATGATGCATGTCAGTGATCAGACTTTTAATACTGTCGCTTAACTGTGTGCATGGAGGTACGCCTTGTCCCGTATTACATCACTTTCTGCCGGTTATCAGTCATGATCTGATTGATGATTCTGCGTGGCGTTACTTGTTGCGTTTTGTTCCGCTATTTGAATGTGTCTGACGTTTAATACAGTGGTGTGCATGAAAAGGAAAACAGCGTGCATCGCGTACGCAGGGCTCCTCGAATTTTGTCATTAGTCGACATTAGGCGCGTAACGATAGGATGTCTTACATAGCGTATTCAGCCAAGTAACGTTGCCTGTGCTCGGGTTTACCATATCGTTAACAGGTTCCTTTTTTTTTTCATTCAGACACCGACAGCTGTTCGTGGCCCTGCGATCCGCGAGCATGTGCCCCTGTCACCAGAAAATTCGACAGTTGTGCTGGGATGAAGCGGATGGCTTCTGCGACTCATCACGTGCTATATATGTGTATAATAATATCTACTTTCTCCAAGCCGAATAGGTTCCCTTAAGGATTGTATAATATGATAGTCACGCTTTCTGTTGCTCGGCACTATTTATTCTTTATTTATTCTGCAGTATTCTGTAATAATCGTGTAGTTTTACTTGCATTCAAATGTTGCTTCTTGTTTATATGTTTACCGTGTCAATAAATTTGTACATGTGAATTCCTTCGTCTTCTGGATTTTCATTTTCTGCTTCCCGATAATATTAGCAGATGGCCTGGCGAAGCGCTCGGAACGGGGGGGGGGAGATAATTCGAGTGAGAGGGTGTGGAGAGGGCACACAGCGCACATGCGCAGTTCAATCAGCCAGCGCGCGCTTTTTGGCGCCGTTTTCCGGCTACTTTGTCGTGATTCGTTACTGATGATCACGTGGTGAAGGGGGGCGGTGGTTTTCGTGGCGAAACTGTGGAAGCTACAGCTGCACTCCACTGGTTACATCGCGGCACGAAGCACTTCTTCCCCATGTCGGATCCGTTGTCGTCAGAGCTTTTTTTGTCATCAAATACATATATTTGTAAGCGGAGGCCAGTCTCAGAATCAAAATAGCGCGCTCTTCAATTTGGAGCCAATGCACGGCAAACGCGGAAGCAATTATAAGAGGGCCCCAATACAAGTGTCGCGCTCTGTCGGCATGGAAGAGAAGCGCCGACCGACCTTGAACCGCCCGACCGCGTGGAGGAGGCGCGGCGTCGGATCACCTTACTATCTACCACCGTGCTTCAGGTCACCTCGAGTGTTCGCAGCTGGCTTGGAAAGTAAGTATTTTTTCTTCCTATTTTTTCTGCTTGAAGCACGTGTTTTTTACGGCTTTTTCTTTTTCAGTGCCTAGATATCTACTCGTGTTCTGCTATTTTGACCCACACGATATCGGGGATAATGAGCTAATGGACGAGAATTCTTCACCGTCTTCTCCAGACATTACACCTGGTACATTGCGTGCTCACGCTGTACGATCACATCCCTACGTGGACATATCCTTTATGACATTCATGAAAGCTGATAGCACATCTCGCGGTATCATCAAAGGGTTCGTGCTAGTGGCATCTGTTCACGATGGGGGAGTAGAACACACAATATTTAATGAATCACTTCCACAATATGATCTGCTATTTTGAGAGCGCAAAGAATACCCTTTACATTTTGAATTTGTTCCGACGTTCTAATGATTACAGAAAAACCGAGAGGGGGATAATCGCGCACATGGCCCATTTTATGGCGTTTGCCCGCGAAATCCATAATGACGGA
Source organism: Ornithodoros turicata (assembly GCF_037126465.1). Classification (NCBI taxonomy): domain Eukaryota; kingdom Metazoa; phylum Arthropoda; class Arachnida; order Ixodida; family Argasidae; genus Ornithodoros; species Ornithodoros turicata. Next base: position 211,542,675 of record NC_088201.1, on the reverse strand, counting down.
GCTATCGCGAACACTTTGATGGATATGATTCAGGGGTCCACAGGGCGCATTGAAGATTACCAGCGCGAGGGTAGTGGATTCATATCCACTGACGTCAAAAAGCTTCAAATGTGTACTTCCTCTGTGAAAACTAAAACATTCGGATGCAATGGGGGGGGGGGGGTAGTTGTAGAGTGTAACAAAATACAGTACATGAAGCAGTCAAACTATGTCGTTGCACTGGACACAGCGTACTCGCGCACAGTGGTATCGGCATGCAGCGCCATCTCACCTCTAGCTTCTGGTGGCGTGCTCGTGTGCACCCACGACTCAAAAGTGATGCGCATTAGAACGCAGCACGGAGAAGATGGCGCCAGGCAGTGCGTAAAAGCCCTCATTGAAATGTGCGAAGAGCGCGCAAAGCACAGATCCGCTACCCACTATGCGTAGTGTAAACAGGAGTTGACGAAACGTCTACCCCATGCCCTGCGTCCCTACCATTCGAAGCCTTGTTCAACTATGGGGGAGAAAATTGTGTTGCGATGTTGTGCAACCCCTGCAACGTCCTGTGCACTACCAGGGAAGAATTACGGATCTGTCACAAATCCGTGAAACCGGCGCTTTTCGGGAACTTTTTCGCACGTGTGTTGCGTAGCCAAAAGAACAGTAGCCGAGAGCTGCAGCTGTCTTATACATTACGTACTTTGTCTAGACGTGGAAATTGCCTTTTTCCTGCGGAAAGCAGTTAGTGTTTATGTCTCGAGACCGAACATTGGGGAGGGCAGCGAACCCCGGGCCGTGTGGTCGCGGGTGTCAAGTGACACCACCGAGTGTGTGTGCGTCTGGAATTCCTCCTTCCCGGGACTTGAGCAAAAGTACAGAACACGCAAAACAAGCAGTGAACCCGAGCAGTAGCGAGACCAAGAAACGCTAGTCGTGGTTTGGAAACAAGCGTGTGCGGCAGCGGCAGTCCTCGAGGGGAGACGTCGGCGAGTTCCTTTGTTTGGGTGCGGCGTGCAAGAAACCCCAGAGACCACAGACCGACAAGGACCCCCGCTGCGCGACCCGACTCATCACAGCACCATTCTGACAACGGACATTCGGACCGTCCGTGCTAAGACAGCTAAGACTTCGAAAGTCTCTGTCACTGTGTTGAAACTGTGTTAAGGCGTCCAACTGTGTTAAGGTCCGACTCATTTTGGTGAACCGGCTCATTTCGATCAGTTCACTTTACTGATTCGTTCAACGAACCAGTGACGTCACAGTTTTTCTGACATCATACCGGTATTGCAGCCAGCTCATGAGCACATCGAGGGTGCTATCTGGTGGAATGCAGGCTCACCGCTCACAGCTGTGTTAGTGAAAGCCTTCGTCGTCGGACGGGCTACGCCGCGTCCGTCAATGCTTCACATGACATGACCACTTGAAACTGTACAAGAAGAAATACCTACCGCCTGAGACAGCCTTCCATCCCGTGCACAAGGAGTCCACACCTCCCAAATCACATCAACTCATGAACGACGACAGAGCGCGAGTCGTAAACAGCGAGCCAACTCATAAAGCCACAGCGGCCAGATCACACCAATGCCACAGCGAGCGAGCACAACAAGGAAGAGACGACACATGCACAAAAGCATAGGAGCTCACTGCAGCCAAAAACATTTCTCAACAAACTCAAAGAGCGCGACCGCTACGACCCCATTCACCCGTTCTCCGAGCTCGTTGCGCTCTGTCCCACTCTGACTCAGCCATTCAGCTCATCAGTTCTCTCACTCCCGAACCACACGAACACTGATCATGAAGCGGAGAGCATCAGACCCACAGGGAGTGAAAACATTTTGGTTCCCGTGATCGACGGCCAAACGGACAGTAAACAAAGCGGTAGTTGCTCATGTGGATCATCCCAGGACCTCTTTCAGCCTTGATCGTTGGTCTTATTCAGTATACTTGCGATTAAACACGTTGTACAGGCGCCATTTATGCAGCCGGCGTTGTGGAACGTGAGGCGACGTGTGGGGCGGCAATGCTTGTCCTTCTGACAGATCATTTCATTGCACCAACTGTTCCCATGAAGCACACACAGTGGTCCTGTATTGCAAGTTATCCAAAAACTCATTAGTGTGAGCATTCGAGGTCAAATGGCCACGGGGGCACGACAAGGCGCCCTCCGTCATACGAGAGCCACGACTGCAAACAACAAACGGCGTTGGCGAGCCTCTCAGAACCGAACAGCGCAGCGACTAGACGAAACTACACCGCCCACTGGCGCTTCGATACCCGTATCGCACTCCTCGCCTCCAGCTCATTCTCCGACTCGGCGATCTAGCATTCAGCTGCTTCGTTCTTCAGTTCCCCGACTCTCGATTCCCTCGAACACTGATGGGGTGGTATAGGAAGGGAAACAGCGTCATTTTCAGAACAGGCCCTCGCCTATAACATATTATATATTTATAGCTGTATTCTCTCTTTAACGAGAAAGACATTTTCATCAGCACACTCAGATGCTGCTCATTGATATCTGAGAGCACATAGAAACTGAAAAAAACAAAAAAACAAAACAAAAAAAACAAGCCTTTGTAGAAGGGATTATCTTGTATGACACCATACAATCATATTAACATATTAGACTTTTTTTTTACACAAGAAGATGACAGCTTCGAGGTCGTTGCTTAACCCATTCCGTGTTAGCGCCGCGAAGCAACTGTGGCTATGAGCGGCGTACAGATGTGGACAGATGGAGAGAGGACAGCAGGAAGGAGTGGAGGACAGGGGGGTTAGTATGCATCCTGGGTCGACTTCAGGGGGAATTGCGCTCACATTCGTCTGGGAAGTCTAGGTAATGCCCAGGGAAAACCTCAGACAGCACAGCCAGTGGTAGGATTCGAACCCACCACCTCCCAGGCTTGAACACGACCTTGGCTACCAGAAGGAGCGGGACGCTTTAACCCGCTCGGCCATGCCGCTGGTTTGTGAAGTTCCGCACGAACAAACTTAAAGGCAAGATCCGCCACGTCCGAAGAATGGGCTACGTCTCCGATGGTGCTGCGTCGCGAAAAGAAAAAAAGACAAAAATGCTAACGTTTTTTTTTAATATAATTCCACGGTACGGGTCCATTTGACGACATCTGCTGTGTCGTTAAAATCCGGGCGTTTATGGCAAGCGTTCCAAAGTACAAATTCCGAAAGTCGGCAACGCTACACGAGAAAATAGTTAAAATAAGCCAATCTGGAGTGCATGTAGCCAATTCTGTAGCCAGTGATTGGCATAGATCATATCACATGGGATGAAGGATAGGACGACTGCTAAAACCACAGCACACAAACAAAACAATGCGAAGGATACCGTATCGACTGAACCGAGCATTGAGTGAAACCGGAATTAACGCATGTCACTACGTCGGCATCATGTGCTTTGTGGGATATGTTTTTGTTGTGTTGCTGATAGGTGGCGCGACAGATAGGTGGCGCGTTTTGCTTGCTTGTAGATGAGGGGCGGATACCGGAAGAACTGTCTATTTAAGGTGTGTTGGCCAACCGGATCAGGTCGCTCTTCTTCTTGGGGGAAAGCCTTGGCTTGGGCCACTTGAAGGCAGGAAAAAAAAAAACATTTGCTGATTGCTACATTTGATCAAGCTCTATCCCCGTCCCCAGGTCCGAGAAAGAAGTCCGTGGCGACGTCGACCGTGGTCCCCCTTGGGTATCGCGAATCGTGGGCTTCTCATAATAAGTGGTCATCCCAGCTCAGCCCCCCCCCTCCCCCGGAATGCTGACTCCGCCACCGCTCCGTTGCCGTCCCGCGGCTTGACCCTGCGAGAGAGACACCCGCCGAACCTCTTCAACCATTCTCTGCAGACGAACAACAGCTCCTGTGTCTGGTCTGCCAGGTGCCGGAACTGCACGGAGCCACGCATCCTCGAGGCGGGCTCCATCGTTCCCGCATCGAAAAAGCACGCCCGGAGATCGTGGATGTCGTCGCCGCCCTGATCACCATACGTCGGCATCGCCCAGAGTTACCCAGGGAAACTCAGAGAGAGCTGGCAGCCCCAAACCCGACAGAGGACGATATCCTCATCGAACTGGACCACAATGAAGACCTGTAACTCCTTCCACATATTGTTCAGTTTTGTGAGGAGGAAATGTGGGATTTGTTTTTGTGGTGTTGCTGATAGGTGGCGCGATAGATAGATGGCGCGTTTTGTTTGCCGGTAGATTAGGGGCGGATACCGGAAGACCTGTCTGTTTAAGGTGCGTTGGCGGACGAGATAAGGTCGCTGTTCTTCTTGGGGGAAAGCCTTGGCTTGAGCCGTTTGAAGGTATGAAATAAACTCTTTGTTGATTGCACAAACTTGTGCCTGTTCCTTGCGCGGGTCGGATGAACAGGTATGGTCCCGGTGGTGGGGTAACCGGAAAGTGTCCCACAGTTTCCAGACGAAATATATCCCGACTTAGCTTTCAGAGCAGTCTCCACAGTAGCGCGAATAACTCAACTCCACTTCAGCAAGAAAATAGCCAAGCCGCCAGTGCCGACATTTCTGCGCCACGACAGTCAGAAAGTAACCAACTCAGTGCAAAGTAGTCACATCTTGCAACCTCATTCAGGGGTTGTTTACACTGCCCATTCAGTGCGCATTTTCCGACATATTCACAGCTCTAGACAAAAACATAAAGTGTGCTTTAGTTGTTGCTCTCCACCATACAGTTCGAAGCGAAGCTATTGCAGATGAGGCACAATGAAGGAGGCAGAATCGCATACCGGGCAACAGAAGGTGTCATTACTTTGAGCGCGTGATTTCTTAGATACACCTTCACCTTTCTCTACGTAAAGGGTGGTGCACGTCGGTGCACCAGCAGCGTCCCCACTGACCGAGGCCCATGATTCACGATCGAACTTTCGCTTGGCGACGTCGAGCGCCCCATATCCTGACCACAGCATATCATTATAGTGCTAATGGAATCACGAAGCGTTTTCACCGCTCTCTGAAACGTGCCTTCCGTGCTCCGGAGGACACGACGCATTCCCAAGCAGCACGCCAATATTGGACCCATATGAGCTTCCGGTATTACTGATATGTGTCCAATATGGGATGGCGATATAGGACCAATATGGGCTGCCCATATTGACAAGCCCATTTTACCGACATTTTGCCAATATTTCCGTGACGGCGAGTCTGTGTAATAATAAAGCATTATCCGGTGTAATATCCGCCGCTGATATTACTTCTCTCTTCTTTTTGCTTTTTCATTTCTGCAGATCTTATTCATCCACGTTCCATAGCGTTACAAAAAAACGAGACTGCATCGGCCTAAGAACGAAGAACAGCTGCTACGCCCGTCTTGCTGAAGGACCCAGGCAGTCCCACGGAACTACCAATGCCAAACACCCCTCAGAAGCCTTCATTAGGATCGCAATAGCGTATGAACCAAAATATCCAACCCGCTCCTAGAGTACAAAGGAGGGAAACACTTTCGTGACGGTGACGGACATACGCCTCAGCAACTCACACTGCCTGCAGTAACTTGAAAGCATCTAGCGTTACAGAAGAGACATCCCTTCCTATCAAACACTCTGTTTCTTAGTGGACCTGCCGCAATTCCGTTGTCATTAGAGGAACCAGCGACAGTTTAGCCCGAACGAAACATCCGATCCAACTACTGCGCATGCGCATTAGTCGTAGGACGCGTGATTTCGCTCAAACGACCACGCTCTCGACTGTTCGACCGATTGGCATTGGCACCGCGAAGCACGCTGGCGGCTGTTTGCAGCAAGTGGAAAGGTGAGTTGTTCAGTTGGAGTGCATGTTACCGTGGAATTGCCATGCATGTTGGCTGTTTCGAACAACGTGTATCATCTGCGGGAAATTGTTGCATGTAACGACGTATTGAATTGGACATTTCACGCGGTTCAATGTACAATCTTGTCGTGCTGCTTGGGCATTTGGTACAACACGGGTACTTACCATTTTCAGTACTTTCAGTCAATGTGGGGATGTACACGGGCAAGATGGTGCCCGGGATTACCAGCATTTTCTCCATATTGGCTCAAACTTGGCAATATGGACCCCACATTGCCAAGTTTGAGCAAATATGGGGAACCCTGGTAAAACGGGTCCCATATTGGACCGGTATAACCAATCACCAGCCAATATGGGTTCAATATTGTGTGCTGCTTGGGTTGGGTAGAAGTCATACCTTTTATGCTTCTGGGTCTCCAGACCGCCAAGAAAGCAGAATATTCGCCGACTCCCTCTGAACTTGTTTTAGGCCACCTCCGCCTTCCCGGTGACTTGTTTGACGCCATCGCATCGTACAACCCGCTCCTGACCCTCTTCGTTTTGCCTCTCTGCTCCAGGCGTACTGTGCAGATTTAGGTGCGGCGACCCTGCGCCACTCTTCGTCTCGCACCATCTTCATTTATCCAGACCAAACCACTGCCCGTCACGACGTCATTTCGCGGTAACCCCTTATGACGTTTTGATTCTCACTGCGCTACACGCACGGAAATATCCTGATGCTCTAGCGCCCGCGAAGCCTCGAGGTCGTCAGCATTGACCGCGTTGAGCCCGCATTCTTCAATGCTATACTTCTCCACCCACCTATGACGCGCTCCTCTATCGCACCCTCGCCCTGTTTCCCAGGCTACGGTGCGGCGGGAAGTACCTTGGGCGCCGAACTCTTCGTCAACCAGGAGAGTTGATGTCACCAGTACCTTGTGCCGTCATCATCGCTCCCGGGCTCCCGTCGGTCTAGGACTGAGCCGACACTACTTTTAATCGTAGCGCGCACGGCAGAATTCAGCTAAGTTCAGTAAACGATATCCAACACATTGCCTCGAAAGCTTCATTCTGCAAGGACCACATAAGTGAATAAACTTGCTTTGCTGTTCAACAGGCTCAGTCTGCAGTCCTAGAGCAGGGGCATTTCTCCCGCACTGTGTGCATGTAGTCGCGACTGCTAGCTCCTTTAGTTGTACATGGCGGTCGTGCCCACACTGTATAGTTTGTGAATAGATATGGAGCTGCTACACAATGCTGGCTACCTTCTTTTTAGCCATAATGAGGCGGACGCCAGCACACTGGTATCAAGAGCTAATGTTTTAGTAATGTTAGGAATACGTTTTACCTTACATGTGTGTTGGTTGATGCGAATGTAGCCGTAAAACAGTCCGAAAGCACATCCCCACAATACCGTACCATCGTCGCACAAGTGATCTTCCTGTGAATATACAGAATAATTTCGGAAAAGCACCGTCAACTCCGAACATCGGCCGGAGTGTTATCCACACTAGAAAGGTGACGGTGTCGCCCCTATAGGTCGATTTCGCAGCGAATAGGATAGTGACGCCAACGCTTGATGACTTCACTTCCTTTTCAAGACTCCGATTCTATGGAGTTTTGCGCAGTTCGCAAAATTCGTGGAATGTGCATTTTGCGCACTGAGTCATTCAGCGACATTAATTTGTAATACGAAATAAAATGGACATAATATTGTTACTCGCAGTGACACTGTAATGCGTGCAGCCAGTATTTTACTGGACTTCATTACACAGTGCATCAACCTCCGTCGATGTCAACTAGTTAACATGTTTTATCGTTGTAATACAAAACTGAGCGGTTCAGTAATGTATTTGTTATTTTTTAGAACTATGCTCAAGCCCCGTTTCAAGTTAAATTTTTTTCCGTGAGTTTTGACATGTAGATTTACCCTATCTACGCGCGCTGAGTTATAAAGTAACATCATAGCTTTTGTAAACGTTTGAGTGTTTGACAATCCGGCGGTGTGTAATCATGCTCATCTCAGGATAGAAAAAGTGAGGTCACGTATGATGTTACGTTATGGTGTCTTCGAGTGGTTGCTTCCGATCAGTTTAGAGCACCGCGGAGCGACGTTTCAACTTCGACTGGTCGAGACAGATCACTCTCATTGCATTCGACCGGTTCATTTGAAGCTACCTCCTTTGGGTTCCGGTCGTGTGGCTGCGCCAGCTCCAGCTGGGTAGTGTTTCGGTTCCGCCATGCCTGCCATGTTCTGCATTTTACGTTGTCGTCGTTTTGACCACGGGGGAAACACCGGAAGTCAGGTGAGTTAACATTCCCTCTACGCTCCCCTGCTCGAACGTGCCGCGTTCGGCTTCTGCACTCTTCCTCCTACTCGGGACCGGAGTGAGATGCGGTCTGACCCGCTCTAGCTCGGAGTGTCGTGACGACCAGTCGAGGACACCATTAGTGAGCATCCAGTGAACCTACCTATGATGGAAAGAGCACTTCGGAATGTCGGCCCAATTCCTGATGAATTGTCCTAAGGCAGTGCCGTGCATTAAATGGGAGTCTGGCCATTCATGAGACCTGCCTATACCTGGAGCTCCACCCACTTTTTGAGCCCTCTGGCCAATCGCAGGTCGACATCCAGTTCTGTATTATTACATCCATCCATTACTTATACTTTACGCTTATTTACTGGGTGCCACCATTTTGGAGAAACTGGTAGGATTTGATTGTAACGGATATCACTGGTGACAGACCGAAAGGACGGTTTGTTTACCCACTTTTATCAACGCCATCTGCACGGAGAGAGGCATGTCGGGAAGGCTCAGAATTGCAGAAATGGTTGCTTGCAGAAGTGATTGGCCAGGACAGCGGTACAACCGCTTCTTCGTAGCAGACGACTGCCACTGTGAACTTTTAAATCACGTAACGTAAGCAGATCGAACCAAAATTAGCAAAGATGTATATATAAAAAATTCAATGATATGATGCAAAATTGTATGTATCAGCGGCGTCTTTCTTGCTATTATCTCAGGATCACCGTCTTAACTAGGCCTAACGTTAGGGACGAAACATCTTTTTCGAAACGAACTAAACAAACGAAAACATCTCATTTTCGCGTAAATAATGATGGCGGAGCGAACGTTGAAGCTGATTTTGCAGATGCGTACACGAGGATATATACTCACAGTATGAAACTAAAGTAGCCTGCGAAATTTTTTTGTCACGAAATCCCAGCTTCGCCGTTCCAAGCACCACCTTCCATTTCGGAGGAAATTTGGTGTCATGGCAGCTCCCATGGAAAACGGAAACCAATGAAAGGCGCCTAAGTTTGATTGACAGGTCGAGCCTCTTTTTCATTCTCCTCCCAATGGACAGACTCCCGTTTAATACACGACACTGTCCGATGGTACACAGCTGCTCCCCCGAGCGGCGAATACCTTCAACACTCGGTTATCAACAACCATATGAACACCATCCAGAAAAGAGCGTTCCGCGCGATCACTAAAACATTCACATACAACACGCCAGGTGTTACTGCGTAAAGAGGAGGTTAAACATGGCCAGCAGGACATTACAGACGAGAAACTTTTAAACTCATTTATTTCCTTCAGGTTCGGAAGGGCGCAGTTCCACTGGCTTAACCGATGATTTTTCGTAAGTACTGTATCATATGTCGTCCCACATCCATGTTGGGCACCGAGGTAATGCTGCACCGCTGAAACAGGGGACAGAAATAGATTTTAACGGAGACGCTTAGCCAATATGGGTTCAATATAGTGTGCTGTCTCGGTGTCTCTACGCCGCTCGTAGTCAGACACTTCGCGGTGCTTACACGGAATCAAAAACAAATGAAGATAATGGTACGTTATTGCACATGATTTAGTAAGTGACGTCAACGCCATTTTCTTGGTGGCTGACCAAACCGCCACAGGGTAAACGCACCCAGAAATTGTCAGCGATCGGTGGCTTGATTGGTTTGCAGAACAGGAGGTTACGGACACTGACGACTGGGCAACGAAAGCGCTCGTTGTGGAATTCAAACAAGAACAGCAAATTGGGCTAGTTGGTACGTACTGAACATGATGGTAGCGCGCCAAACAGTAGACTTGGAACAGAACAACGAGAAGGAGACAGCGCACACTCACAACTAACTTTTATTTATGAAGACCATAACCAGGAGAAGGTGTGGCGCGGTTGTTTCTGTTCTTTTGTGTTGTGGTTTTCCTGGTTATGCTCTTCATAAATAAAAGTTAGTTGTGAGTGTGCGCTGTCCCATTCGTGTTGTTCTGTTCCACGTCTACTGTTGTTGTCGTTGTTGGTCGGTTAAATAACAAGGGGAGGTTGAATTCGCGTCTACTGTTTGGCTCGCTACCATAATGTTCAGTGGAATTCAACTTCAAATTCGGTTGCGAATTTAGAATTCGAATACTTCACGCGAAGACTCGGAGCATCGTAAGAAGCCATGTGACAGCGTTACTTTAGCTTTAGCATTGAGTCTGCAGTGTCGCTTTAAATTTAACACTCATTACTGCCTTATTATTGCTTATTATTATTGCCTCTACGTGCAATGGTTGTACTCACCAGTACTTTTACCCAGAGGTTTCTGTCGTGTTGATCATATTCTGCCATTGTCGTCTGCGAAACAATACATGACCTAACATGATATTTTAATTTCAACTTCTCTCTATACGCAGAGAGACAAACACAGAGTGGCATGCATGTAACCTGTCTCTTCGTCCTTCCTCCCTCGTTTTACTTCCTGTCATAGATTCATACATGTATTGCATGCGTACATGAATGCATCGGTATATACATACACACATCTAGCATTTCAACAGTCAGCTTTTTCTTTAGCCCTTGTTGCTTTCAAATTGCCATATTCTAACAGATGGTCACAGGGATGGTGCGGGGTAAAATGCATAGCAAGAATACAGCAGTTTTTGTGCTCGCATTGCGTTGACGGTTGTTACGCCTTTCATCACACTGCGTGTACAAACCTAAGAAACAGCTGAGAACATGCGTATACGAGTATACGAGTATATATACGAGTGTTAGTACAGGGTGTCCCGGAAAACGTGTCATTGAATTGTAATAAAATATACTACGCCACCTAGAATCATGTGGTCAACGACATTTGTTCTTTCTAGGTTTTTGCCATCTCCTGATGTGAATATTGTAACTTTAATTATGTAAATATTTGTGATCTGAACTGGGAAATTTGCCAAGTACAGATCACTTTTTTTTTACTGCACCAATATGAAGAGCGTTCCGAATACACTCAAATTCATGATAATTGAGAGTGACATTCACGAGCAATCCCACTAAAAAAAAAGAAAAAATAGCCGAACGTTTCGAACTGTTCGGAGCACCGAACCATAGCACGCGACGACTTTTTCAGCGCAATCGCTCCCAGTCCGACGAAAGGAGGTTCCAAACCCAGCCCTCAGAGTGATAGTAGAAAAAGTGACAGTTCCTGAAATTGGGAGAGGGAAAGTACGACCGCAGCGAAAGCCGGACGCGATAAGCCATGCCTGTGTCATCTCTTTCTGGGATGCCGGTGGTGGCTGGGTTTCCAACCTCCTTTCGTCGGACTGACAACGATTGTACTGAAAAATTCGTCGCGCTCTATCCTCCGCGGGAGCTCCGTACATTCTTTTAGTTGTTAGCGCCGCGAAGCAACTGTGGCTATGAGCGGGGTGTAGACGTTCCGTAGAGCATAGTGTTCGGCTATTTTTTCCGATGGGATAGCTGCTGAATATTCTTGTCAGTTATCATTAGGGGTTCGGTGGGTTTTCGGATTTATCCGAAAAAAATCCGAAAAAACGTACTCCGGTAAAATTTTAAGCAATTCGGATAAATCCGAAAAACTCCGTTTGGTAGATGTTTTCCCTGATAACCTGGCCTCCTTTCGTGCCCAGGGGTTCTTCTGATATCGGATACCGGCCTCACCGCAACATATAACAATGTTTTCCGTGACCTGGCGTTTTCTTCGGCGGTCATCTCGACCACTTGAGGATTCACCGCCCGGGTTTACCACCAGTCTGTTTCCCGATTTCCTTGTCCTACACGTGACCTAAGCACTAAAATAAGCATCGAACCGGGGTCATGCGGAGTGGTCTTTTTGAAAGGGCAATTAGTTGCGGTGCTGACGACAAGACGGGACGCAAGCGAAAGCTGCCCTGCGACTACGTCAACGAGTACCCTGAATTTCTACGTCATACCCTACGTCAACGAGTACCGCTGCATCGCGATCGCGGAACGATGTGAACTCCACAGGAGTTCACATCGTTCCGCGATCGCGATGCAGCGGTTGTCGTATGTAAGTACTGCCGCATAACAGTGAGCACTACACACGGAAAGGGTGCGTTTGGAATTGCGGAACACCTCGGTGTGCGTTGCACGAGATGTCGTATTCTAAGGTGGTCTCTCTTTAGTGTTGGAGCAATAAATGTGACAACTGCGTTTTCGCTGCACAACCGTGTGTGCGTCGTCAAGTTTTCTCCGAATTTCGGATGTTAACTGAGCTGTAAATCGTACACTCCGAAAAACTCCGTTTTTTGAAAAAAAAACCAAGACAATAAACTCCGAAAAACATCCTCCGTTGACGCCGGGTAATAAACTCCGGAAACCCGGAACCCTAGTTATCATTAATTGGAGTAAATAGACACGCTCTTCACATTGGTGGGCTAAAAAGTGACCTTTACTTGGCTAATTTCCGACTTCAGTTGCCAAAAATTTACGTAATTAAACTTACGTTACACGACATTCACATCGGGAGTTGGCAAAAACCTAGTAAGAACAAACGTCGTTGGCCGCATGATTCTAGGTGGTGGAGCTTTTTATTATAATTGAATGACACGCTTTCTGGGACACCCTGTATAGGGTGTTGCCGGAGAGAGTGACCCCTAATTATAAAAAAAAAAATCTGCCTGAGATAAAAATTGGGAAAACTTTTCAGGACACTTGTGAAGCTTTTTGCTACCCAAGCAGGCGTTTTGTATGAGTGTACCCCATTAATTAATCTAATTGGCTAAATTGAACAACAAACATTTTATAAGGAGAGGTAACTTTAAAGCCGATAGACGCAACACACCATTTCAGCCACAAATACAGGATCTTTCACAATGTTTCCACGAAACGTTCACACGCGAAAACACGTAACGACCGCCGGAAAAACCGTCACTCGTCAAGGCGCGCGCTCCGTCAAGTTCCCCGCCTAACGCATGGGGAGGAGAAAACCACAAAAATAGAAAACAGCAAGGAGCAAGATCCATCCCCGGCCACCTAGAAGATCATCCGATCTCGGTGATTATTAGTATCTGATGGCTGCGAACAGATAAGATAGCGAAGGCAAAATGCGTCATTACGCACGGTCCCCCCGTATCAAAGGAAACGTCTGCGGAAATCCTAGAAAATCTTGAGATTCCGTCCAAAGATCCTGGGGTCCTTGAGGTTACCCCAGGACTGCTTGGGGTAATGTTGAGGTCGCCACAAGACCTTCTGGGTAGGGTTGTCAATCGGGTTATCCCGAAATCCTGGGATCCCGGGCAATTTTTGACGTCCCGAAGTCCCGGGATTTGTTCCGGAAAACCCTGGGATTTCGTGAGACTAAACGTGACAGGAAAATCAAACACTTGTAGGCCGTCAGGCACAGACTTAATCCTTCGTGCGGAAATGACACTTTTTATGACTAAAGGTGGCAGATATTTGCTGACTCTCGTTTCTTCTAGCGCAGAAGCTGAACGAACCTTCAGTTCGGCAGCCGCTATACGGGCAAAAGTTCGCTCCGAGCCGGGGGGACACCATCCTCGACTACCTGTGCTCTCTCAGGTAGTGTGTTAATCATTGTACAATGTGAGAAGCACGCAGCGACGGTGTTGTAAAACGTTTAGTGTTTCGTTTCTTTCCATTCGTTTTTCTTTTCTTTTTTTTGCTGCTGTTCTTCATTCAAGTGTAATGTTACGCCGTTTAAGGAATTTATAAAGTAATAGTTCGTGCTACTTCAAGTTCAGGGGGACTCGCCTTCTTTTCACGTGTAACAGTGAACTGCAGACGAATAAAAAATGAATTGAAAATGCCAATGCGGTTACACTGCGGATTTTCGAGTGCTTTCCTTCAGGAAAAGGGAGAATTGACAAAGCGCACATGGACTGCGCACAACACACTGATATAGTCACTTGAGGTAAATGGACTTGGAAGTACAGCCCTGCACGGGCCACGTGATCCGCGCGTTGTTGAAGATGGCGTGCGTAGGTTTTCGGTGTCGTGCGGTCGACGTATTTTACCAAAACAATATTAGAAAGTACACCGATTTGCTTAATTAGGCGTCTGTAAATGCAGTTGCTCGAAATATGATGTAAAACGTCGCTGACAAGGGTGGAAAAAACGCTCACACCGTTAGGATGCGACAGCGCCTGTTTGTCCTGCTTTGTCCATGCCGTGTTTCGTATCATCATGCCTCAAGTCACAAACCACCATGCATTTGCACCTTTTTGCACCCTGCGCTGATGTCGTACAAGAAACCAGGCACACAGACACATCTAATCATCAGGCATAGACCAGGGAGTACTCTCAGTTTATTCGTCAACGTGCATAGCATTGCGGGTAGCGAGTCTGGTGCGGGTGAGCTCTTGGGAAAAAAAATGCGGGCTGCGGGTCTCCGTTTGTAACGGGACGCGGGCTGCTTGCTGGGTGCGTATTTGAACCTGCGGGTACGGGTCGGATGGGGGTTAGATAATTCTGACCCGCGCAGGACTATACTTGGAAGCACCATCTGAACTCGTCACAATCCTGAAATACCGCCTCGGGATCCCGAGATTGACAGCAAAATATCCCGAAACCCCGGTTCTGCAAGAGTGGGTCGGCATAGTCCACTTCTGGGGTTACCTCAAGAGTTTCTGGGGTTAGATCAAGAGCACATGGGGTTGCCTCAAAACTTCCGCGGTTGTCTTAGAAAAGGATGAAGTTTTGCTGGTGTTACCCAAGAAATCATGAAGACACCTCAGGACCGCTCCATAAGGGTCTGGTGGGTCCACCTTAAGAATTTTGGGGATTGCCTTATATTTGCCCAGGGATTGTTTGTGCGAATATCCTAAAAGGCTTCCCAGGAATGCACTCTGTCGTGTAACGGATCTGTTGCGCATGAAATGAGAGTCGCATTACGCCCATGCTGTACACATGAATTACGAGCTTTAAGCAAGTGGGATAGTCCACGACCTGGAGTGCTAGACTCGTCGTAAAGTTCACAACTGAAGAAAATTGAGCAGATGCGGAGAAGCACGACAATTGGATGCCCTACGTGACCGACGTGATGGGGCCGTGACTTTCAACCAAATCAAGTTCAAAAGCAACATAAAATATGTCTTTTGACCTTTCGGGAGTGACATGAGAATGCGTTGCTGAACTTATTTCGCGTTCACGTGTGTTTATCGCGGGGCGGTGTTGGTGCGAGGAAATATGATGATTGAAAGGTCGACGTGACCCACCTGACGGGACGAGACTGCAAATCGAACAAAGAGATCAAAGCTGCAGAAAATTTGTCTTTTGAACTTGTGCGTGACATCAAAATACCGTTGCTGAACTGATTTCAAGCTGCGAAAACTTCAGCACCGGACCGTAGCCAACATTGAGATTCACGAAATAAAATGACGGTCGCTTTTGCTACTCTTTCTTCGCTGTCACCGGGTTCTGGGTCCTTTACGGGCTGTGGGACAGCTTTCTCGACTCCGAACGTTTGCGCAAAATGCGTTTACATCTTAAACCATGACATGATTGCACGCAAGGTTGTTGTTTTCGCCACGTAAGAGAACTCGCGCACTGGCCACAGAGCGCTCGCCACTGGTCACAGAGCGTACTGGCATAATTTTCTGTTTGAAATGCACGTGAGCAGAAAGTACGTTTTTTGTGTTAATCAGGGTACGTAACGATGAACACACACATCACTTTCAAAAACCTTACGCCCCATCCCTCTTCAGATTCAAAGCCATGTCTGTGTGACCGCATGATAAAAGTCAGTATTGTATGGAGGGACGCGTGCTGTGCCATCACTGTTCGGAGTGTGGGAGCTCACTGTCTTCTCACTGTCTATGCACCCACGCGCTATGTCTACGCCTCACCGATCACAGATATGCGACACGCGCAAAATATCAGTAGTTACATGTGTAAATAAACAACTACATCCTAGCAGCTGCAAAGTACTTTTAACTAGCAATGTGCATGTATTTACACTAGTAGCTGAACCCTGCGATGCAGCAGTTCGTAGTTAAGTTAGACGACTAAAACCAGCGGCATGGCCGAGTGGGCTAAGGCGTCCTGATCGTCGGTGATAACCAAGGTCGTACTGTAGACTGAGAGGTGGAGGGTTCGAATCCTACCATCGGCTGTGCTGTCTCAGGTTTTCCCTGGGTTTTCCGAAGACTTTGCAGACGAATGTCGGCACAGTTCTCCCTGAAGTCGGCCCGGGACGCATACTGACCCTCCTGTCTTCCCCTCCCTCCTGCTGTCCTCTCCCAATCTATCCACATCTGTACGCCGCTCATAGCCACAGTTGCTTCGCGGCGCAAACACGCAATAAAAAAACTACTAAAAAAGTAGTTACAGCACAACTCTGGTATTTTGTATCTTTCCTTGCTGTCTTTCTTTCCCCTTTTTTTGCCGACTTACGTGACTCACTCGGTACGTACTTATCATATTTAGGTGTCCAAGAACACTATAGATTGGGATTGGTGTTGATAGACAAAGTTAAGTAGTCAGAGATGTAGTTAAAATGCATTGCAGTAGTTAAAGTAGTAGTTTTAACTACCTCCCCTGAAAAGTTGTTGAACTACTAGTTAAACCACTCAATCGCGAAGTAGTTAGTTGTTATAGTTAAACTACTGCAGTAGTTAGTGGCCATCACTGGTATATTATAAAGGGGGTCTCATGTAACGTGTCAATAAATTTTATATAAAGAGAGCAATAAAAGAAAAAAAAAAACGACAGTTACTTTCCTGCTACTTGAGTTACGAACGGGTGACACTTTTGATGCAGCACCTGTTTGTAACTCAAGTAGCAGTACAGTAGCGGTCGTTTTTCTTTTATTGCTCTCTTCAAATAAAATGGATTGACACGATACGCGAGACACCCTGTACATTTGGCGCCTACTTCGCGCGGGCATGCTGTGTAACAGTGTACCTAACCGTGTCTTTTACGTCATATTTCTTGCAGATCAAGGACTTACAAAGCAACAGGCACCATCAAGAATGATTCAAGAACTTGCTTCTTGGTAACAGGGATAGTATTATCGCTGATATTTCATGGCATTTTATGGCAGAAAGACAAGCTGGACAAGAAAGCAATATACTTCTAAAGAGTACAAAACGTGGAGGAACGGATCACCGAATGCTTAAAGGTACTGTAAAGCACTGGACAAGCAAGATATACTGGCGACGTGGCTTGATACTTTGTTGCTTGTAGGTGCCATATGTGGGACCATACGACCGACAACGCGCTCTAAACATTTTTATTTGTTATGAGAATTCGGCGTAGTGCAGTGGCGCGACACCTGGCGTCAAACTTCCCCCTGTGATGCGGACAACACTGTAGATAGGGATTTTTGTCGCGATTTGGTTCTTTTGGTGACTATATCATTTCTTATCATATTTTCGCAAGAGCGCAGAAATCCCTGTTTAGTACATTTCTTGCGAAATAAAATGAAAAAAAGATAATGCAGCGCTGTTCGACGGAGGCGCCACCTGAACGAACCTGTTGCGGGCTCGTCATGCGTATTGCGTCTCCTTCTGATCGCGATGCGTAGGGCGTAGCTTACGCGAACTAGACATTTTAAATTATTTATTTAAATGTTCATGTTCATGCTCGACGACAAAGCACTAGTTGGTGCACTCAAGGTAAACAGTGCTGTGTTTTGGTCTGCGGAGACGCTAAGTCATCTTGTACCACGTCGTACCAAGTTGAACAGCAAAGACGAGAGTGGCCTCGGTTGCTGGGCATGGATTTGCTGTCACACAATCGTGTGTGCTCGAAACACTTCACGTTGTACCCTTAAGAGGATTTCCCTCCTGGCTCACAACGTCGAGGCTTGAAAAAATGAGAGCGGCCCAAGTTCCAAGCAAAAGCACCGACAGCAATCGCCGATGTTAGTGAGGTTCGTCGAGTTATATATATATAACAGTATGACATGCACAGTAATAGGTTGTTATTGTGTACTAAGGTATTTTCTCGCTGTCTTAATGCTATTGTAATGCCCTAGGAATGTATGGTGGTATCTGATTCATGTGTGCTGTGCAAAACTTGTTTTTATGCTTGTATGCGAAACGAGTCTGAGGATGTGCATATTTCACAGGGTGCAAGGCTCTTGTTCCCACTGGTCCTTGAAACTGCTGAATATATCCAGGAATTCAAAAATGTCATTTCACAAGCTTTAGAAAACCCAGGAGTTTCACACAGCCCTCGAAAACACCCGGTATTTCATCTTAGATACATGCTTAGATACATGTTGTAGTGCATTATAGTTGCACAGTGGCCTCTTACCAGCAGTTTTCCATCCCCTCTCGCTAGCATTGTTTGGCTTATGAGTGCCAACACGTCGAATGTTGAATTTGGATCAGTTGAGGATGAACTTTGAACTTTCAAAACTGTTTTTTTTTCTTTTGCTTGGAGAACCTGGGACGTGAACTCCATTATCATTGCAGACCATGCATTGGCATTCACAGATGCCTAGGCAAACCTTCATGCAGAAGCGTGTGCTCCTGGGATAAAATGTGAATCACTGCATGGATGCTTTACTGAACACGTGTCACTACCGTCACCCGTGAAGGTATCCACCCATAGATTTAGAAGAGTGTGTGTATAGCTGAGCAACAACTTGAAGACACTGTATCCACACTTCAAAACACGGTACATGCAGCCCGAAAGAATGATAAGAAATGTGCAAGCGAGCCATGGTGATCATTTCGTGATTTGAGTTAGAGGAATTAACAAAATACAGAGGATAGACACTAACACAACGAGGCTTAATTACCTCCATTGCAGTTTGTGCTCCTTTACGACTTATACACGGTCATGAAATTCATTCGCTTTAGCGACACTTTCCCATATTCATAGCTGTCTAAAGGAGGCTTTGGTTTCTTCTGGTAGAAGTACCGACCTCGATAGTCAATATCGTCTTAATCTCAGGTACCTTCAGTTACGTTCGCTTTTGATATAGTTACGGTCAAGGCTTCCTTTTTTAGAGGTACCGGACTCAAACTTTTTCTAGGCCATCAATGAGTACAAATCTTTTCGGCAGAAACAGTGCTTTGAATGTTGTTAAAATTTAACTCTGTCCGGTTTTTTTTTTATTACTCATATTATGGGTTCTGGTTACTTACTAGGTTTTGTGTTCTGAATTCGCAGCAAAGACAACGACGGTGACATGCGATGATATCAGGCTTCCAAATAGACAAACATACAGATTTGCAAATGCATGATAGTTGCCTTTGTGTCATAAAGAAACCACCCAAACAAACAAAGGCCTGAAATATGTTGAGGTGTCTACTCCAT
The DNA here is from genome assembly GCF_037126465.1 of Ornithodoros turicata. Taxonomy (NCBI): domain Eukaryota; kingdom Metazoa; phylum Arthropoda; class Arachnida; order Ixodida; family Argasidae; genus Ornithodoros; species Ornithodoros turicata. Next base: position 211,523,392 of record NC_088201.1, on the reverse strand, counting down.
TACAACGGACAAGCATCCAGCAACTGGAACACTCACGAAAGGAAAAGGAGCCACATATGCAACAAACTATTTACACATAGAATGCTGTAAAAGGTACCACAGAATCATAGTTTACAGTGTCACAAATTTAACTCTACGTAGATATGTGTACCGGTGGAATGATTACACCTCAATAATATAGGCCTTGATAGATCGCCAATAAAATACTTACCAATGATTTTGCGTAATCTTTACATAGTCAGCCACCGAGAGACTGCCTTCGTGACATTACTTAGACAGCCTTGGTCGTTGCAGGTTTTCAGAATGTGCCTTCTAACTCTACCAGGCATTGCTATGCTGAAAATAGGACTGGTCCATGAGTGAATAACCCTTAATTCTTAGGGTGTGGAGTACTTTCCACAATAGACGATATGCAAAAGTTAGCGCCCTCTAGTAGCGCGCACGGAAACCTCCGGAATTCCGCCATGTCTGAGGCTCCCTCCCCGACCCGGGTCATACACACTACTCACCTCCAGCTGTTCTATCGCGTGTCTTGCCTCACACATGTGCTGTTTCACTATGTTATTCACCTGGTGAGACGAGGGGTTCAAACGGGAATGCAATCAAGGTAAGAGTAATTCTGGGTTACTTGTTGCATTGGAGCGCGGTCATTTCGATTGTGGGGGAGAGAATTACGTTAACCTAGTGCAAAGGCTGCTCTTTAATGCCATCCTATGACATATTTATACAGTTCAGTACAGTCCATTTAATAACTACATAATGGCGTAATGGAGTTTAATGGCGCATTGACAACAAAGATCATAATGCGCCATAAACTGAGGTATGATTGAGACAGTGGTGATGTTATGGTTATTTAAGAGTAAACATGATGACTAATAAAAGGTGAGCGTATACGTGTAAAACATTACTCTGCGACTACAAAAGGCTAATAACGCCAACGTCTCTCAGGAAATCAAAGACGCTTGTAAAAGGGACGAGAGCCTCCTCACCAAGCAATAGGGCTGGGTGAAGAGGTAAGAAGTATTTATAAAATTCCTTGAAATGATATTTGCGATGGATTTCATGATATGTGCATGTGATGAGTATGTGTACAACAGAGAGGAGCTGACCACAGTGCGCACACTCAGGTGGCTCCTCTCCCCGAAGTAAGAACCCGTGTGTAAGGTAAGTATGACCTATACGCAACCTCGCTCGTAAAGTGCACAACAGGCGGTTTTCCAGCCGGTCTCCTGTATCCTGAATTTGAGGTTTAATTAAGTGGAGCTTGTTATTTGTTTGTGTGTTCCAAAATGCTTGCCACATTCTGTGCAGTGATTTCTTGAGTGTCAATGTCATGTCTTGCACGGACATATCAAAAGGTGTGATGTCATTTTGGAGAGCAGCTGCAGCTGCTTGATCTGCCAACTCATTTCCTTTGATGCCTACATGGCTGGGCACCCAGCATAGCATGAGAGCGTAGCCCTTCGTTCTTATCAGACTGGCTAAAGATCTCGCTCGCTGCACAAGAAAGTTTTTTGTTACGTGCTGATTACAGATTGCATTAATGGAGCTCAAGGAGTCTGCATATATAACAGAAGACTTTATGGAATCTTGAAGGATGTAGTCGAGCGCCAAGATAATGGCGTAAACCTCGGCAGTGAAAATGGATGCAACGGTTTTTATACGATGAGACCTTGTGTGCGTGCCACAAATCATAGCACAACTCACTCCTGCACTAGACTTGGACCCATCTGTGTAAATCTCAGTATGGTTATCAAAGCTGTCTTTCAAGTGTGCAAACTCTTCTCGAAGAACTGATGAAGCAGTGTCTTGTTCCTTGTGTTTTGCCAAGGAGGTGTCATACCTTGGAGGTGCTTCCCAGGGTGGGATCTTTCTGCTGCACTCTACAACTTGTAGGTCACAGGACGAGAAACCATGACAATCAAACTCTGATGCAATTCGGAAAGAGAATGGAGGGACGACAGAGGGCTTGTTAATGAACAGCTGTTTAAAGCGTGTGTGCTTGACGCAAGTCGCGGCAGGATTTTGGGGTAGACTATTTATTCTAAGTGCGTACGATGTACCGAGATAAGAACGCCGTCTTTTCAAGGAGCATTCCTTTGATTCAACATATAGACTCCGTACTGGAGACGTTCGGAAGGCGCCGAGCACGAGCCTGAGCGCCGGTGATGGACAGGGTCCAGGGCTTTCAACACCGACTCTTGAGGAGAACCGTAGACAAAGGACCCATAATCCATTTTGGAACGAATACATGCAGTATACCCTTGGTGAAGTGTTTCCTGGTCTGCACCCCAAGATCTGTGAGAAATGATTTTTAAAATGTTTAGTGACTTGACACACTTTATCTTTAGGTTTTGGATATGAGCCTTGAAGGTCAGCTTCGAGTCGAAAGTAATGCCAAGAAATTTGGCTTCTGGTTGAACAAGGATATCTTGTCGGTTAAGCTGCAGCGTAGGTGGTGAAAACAGTCATCTAATCCTAGAGAAATGGACACACACAGTTTTCTCAGCTGAAAATTTAAATCCATTTGATGAAGACCACTTGGCCATATTGTTGATGGCCACCTGCATCTGTCGTTCGCAGATTGACAGGTTCGTGGAGCAACAAGATATTTGAATGTCATCCACGTACAAGGAGAAAGATATGGAGGGTGGGATGACATTGGTCACAGAGTTGATTTTCACAATAAATAAAGCAAGACTGAGAACGGATCCCTGCGGGACACCATTCTCTTGTATGAAGGGGCGGGATAGAGTGGTTCCCAGTCGCACTCTAAAGGATCTGTGCTGGAGGAAGTTTGAAATGCATCTAAGGAGTCTACCCTCCACGCCAAAAGAGTAAAGATCCTGGAGAATACCGTGTCGCCACGCAGTGTCATACGCTTTCTCTAAATCAAAGAAAACGGATAGGCAATGTTGTCTTCTGACGAAAGCTTCACGGATAGTGGTTTCTAGCCGAACAAGGTGATCCATAGTGGAGCACCCCGTTCGAAAACCACATTGAAATTCAGAAAGGCAATTATTTTCTTCCAGATGATGAACCAGCCGGTTATTGACCATTCGCTCAAACGTCTTCCCAATACAACTCGTAAGGGCGATAGGTCTGTAACTGGCTGGATTCGATGCTTCCTTTCTTGGCTTGAGAAGGGGAATGACAATCGCAGTCTTCCATAATAATGGTAACGTTCCCTCTGCCCAAACACGGTTAAAGAAAAGGAGCAACAATTTTTTTTGAGTCATCAGACAAGTGGCACAGCATAGAGTAGGTTACTCTGTCTGGGGCCGGGGCAGTGGCTTTAGCAGCGAATAGGGATCGCTGAAGCTCCACCATCGTGAACCGCTGATTGTACACGTACTCATCACCACCACTCATTGGAATTTTTCGTTTCTCAGCGTTTCTTTTTACTCTAAGAAATTCGGGACTGTAATGGTATGAATCAGAGATGCGTTCAAAATGTTGTCCGAGCACATCCGCCTGTTCTTGTAGGCTTCCGCACACCTCCCCGTTGACTTCTAAAAGAGGGATTGTATAACTGCGGTGTTCTCCTCTGATTTTGCGAAGTCTGTCCCACACTACTTTGGAGGGGGTACTGTGAGATAGAGAAGACACGACGTTGTGCCAAGATGACCGCTTTGCTTGTTTCCGCGTCCATCTGGCCTTGGCTCTCGCCGTTTTAAACAAAAGAAGATTTTGTGATGTGGGGTACCTCCGAAATGTACACCACGCACGATTTTGAAGTTTACGAGTTTCCTTGCACTCGCTGTTCCACCATGGCTCGTTCGGTAGACGACCGGAAGTCTGGGAAATGGATTGTGTTGCTGCATCGAGGATGACGTTGGTAATTACATTGTTGGCCTCTTCAATCGTCATCCTCTCCACAGGGATTAACGACAGATCACATTTTTTAGAGAAAGCATTCCAGTCAGCATGTTGGAGCTTCCATCTAGGGGGGCATGCTGTCAGACTATTGACTGCACACATATATTTCAGGATCACTGGAAAGTGATCACTCCCAAGTGGGTTTTCTTCCACGCTCCATTATATATCTTGATAGAGACATGGACTGCAAAGTGATAAATCTAAGACCGAGAAAGACTGACTTGAACAGTGGACGTACGTAGGTGCTCCTGTATTTAAAAGACAGATGGAGGTGGGTAACAAGAGCCTTTCCAACATTTTCCCTCGGCCGTCGGTTCTTGTACTGCCCCAAAGCGGATTGTGGGCGTTAAAGTCGCCTAAGAGTATAAATGGAGTTGGAAGTTGGCTGATTAAGTGTTCTATATCCCTCTGTGCAAAACTTTCTGATGGTGGCAAGTAGACCGAGCAGATGGTGACAATTCTGTCCAGACACATCTGCACGGCTACGGCTTCCAAGTCTGTAACCAAGTGGACTTCTTTGGACGGAACAGTTCCTCGTGTGACGATGGCCACGCCACCAGATGCGCGAGTGGCGTCTGTTCGATCTCTTCGAAATACATTGTGTCTACGATATGGATTTGGTGTGTGTGTGTTTAAATATGTTTCTTGGAGGCAGAAACATGCTGCATTATACTTGTCGAAGAGATCGTTAATGTCGTCTATGTTAGAAAGTAAACCACGGCAGTTCGGCAGGAGGTGGTGCATAACGGTCACACTAAAAAGCAGGAAAAGAAAGCTCAGCACTTGGTGACACCTACTAGAAAAGACTTGTACCATTTAGGGGGGTTGGACCCTTCGCGGGGGATGTTTCTGTTGGTCATTCCCTTTCAAACCCCTTCCTCGTCCTTTTTCTCGTTTTTCCTTCCCTTGTGAAGGAATGCTGGGGAGGCTCGACGATGACTTCTGCGACATGCAGTCATCATCGTCGACCTCCATACTTTGGGTGCCTTTTTGGGAAGGGCCTTTTACGACCCCGTCCCAAACTGACTGTATGCCATCGACCTTAGAGGAGGCCGTGGCTGTTTCTTTGTGGCCAGTTGAACGGCTGGCCTCCATCACGGCAGAAGACACCGGAGTGTCTCCAGCCTTCTCAGGTTGGGGAGTGTCGAGTGGGGACTCAGAACCTGAAAAACAGGTCTGTGTCTCCACGGACTTCCTCGGTGGTGCCACTCCCCTACGCACCACGTCGGAAAAACTTCCTTTCTTTCTGAACTCGAGCTGTGCTCGTGCTGCTTTGTAGTTTAAGTTCTGTTTTTATTTTCAATATTTCTTTTTCTTCTTTCCATCGTGGGCTGGACCGAGAATAGACAGGGTGCTCCCCCTCACAGTTAGCACAGTGGAAGTCTTTTGTGCACGACTCCGGAGTATGTTCTTTGCCAGCGCATCTGGGACACACCAACTGTCCTCGACAGACTTGGGAGCTGTGCCCAAACCGCTGGCATTTGAAACAGCGACGAAGATTAGGAATAAATGGCTTGACATGGCAATTGACATAACCGGCTTGGATGGTAGAAGGAAGTGTGTGCAGCTTAAACGACAGGATGATGTGCTTTGTCGGGATCTCCTTGCCATCTCTCCGCATAATTATCCGTTTGGCAGAGACGACGCCTTGCTCTTTCAATCCCTCTTCGATTTCAGTTTCGCTGCACTCGATTAACTCTTCTTCGGAAATGACTCCCTTAACGGTGTTCAGAGTTCGGTGGGTTGTAACTGAAACAGCTATCTCCCCGATGTTCTTTAGAGATTGCAGTGCAGTACTTTGTTGTTTATTGTTGACCTCTACCTGAATGTCTCCTGAGCTCAGTTTCTTCGCCTGAAACGACTTTCCTATTACGTGTTCGAGTGCCCTAGCAACAAGATATACTTTAGATAGTTGTTTAGTCTCGTCATCTGAGTGAAGAATCAGGAACTTGGCAAACCAAGGTTCCGGACAACTTAGGTCAGTGAAATTCAACGTTTGTACTTCGGTGCGGCTCCTCTTCGGGCGCCGATCGGGTTTTTTCTAGGTAATTGCGTCCATAGAAAATAATGAATAACATTCGGTGCAGATGTCCTGCCGCCCACCACGGAGCCCAACCAGGGGACCGCACACTACGCAGTAGCAGGTACCTCTGCATGATACCCAAGTGCAGCTTTCTGGAGAGTGAAAAGAACTGCCCAAGGTTGACCCTTACCGCCAAAGAAGGTGAAAAGAGGAAGGGAGCGAGGAGGAGAGAGGATAAGGAGAACGCAATGAAAAGTGAGATGGCGACTGGCTGAATAGTCCTGGCCGGGCCTTCCAGGACCACCCGTCTATGGGAAGCAGGGGCCAAAGCAGTGTGTTGTTTTCCCGGAGGGGCCCCGAAAGGTCCAAACCAACCTCTGAGTCCACTCAACTGCCAGGATCCACCTTTCCCCAGACACGGGAAAGCCACGCACAGCTATAGGTGGGGGTCTCCCTCCTGCGGCGACCCAACCGTGAATGCAGGAGGGGGCTACTGCGGCTGCTGCCGGGCGATGGGGGCACCAAGTTCCCGACGCCGGGATAAACGTTTACATTTGGTACAAAATAAAAGCTTAGTACGATTGCAGCAAGTATTGATGGTCAATTATCCTAATACCATCGATGTTTCTGGACACTATCGATGACTTATAGGAAGGCCGGTATTGCAAGCTGATGGGCTGCTTCACGACGATATCTGGAAACGCTCAACAGCACAGACACTAGAAACCTGTGTCTATTTTTTTTTTGTAGTACCGCAGCCACACTTGAGTCATATGCGGTTGTAGTATGGATATAGTTTCTAAAAAAGAAACCCGGTCAGAATGCATCCACCGCGCACCGCGTAGTCCGTAACAAGGAGTCATCGATGCAGTCTTCCGAGTGTCGAAAAATCACAGATTGATTGACAAGACGGAAAGCAATGGCTCTGAGGATGAAACACACAGTGGAAAAACAAAGCAGGACGCTGTCTGGCCTTTTCAACGGCTGCCACATTTCAACTGCTCCGTATTTGTCCAGTTTGTTTATCCGCGGGTGTCGATTGTTGTGTAGATTGCGGGGACGGATTCTATGGTGGATTTTGGTGGATTGTTTTGTCGAGCCCAATGTTATACGCACGCAACGTGGTTGCCACCGTACGCGGCAGGTAGTACGGATCCCTCACGAATATCTAGTACGGTGTTTCCCGTATTTTTTTTTTTAATTTTGTAATTCACTACACCGCCGATTCGAATGAATTTTTTTTGTACTGGTGGCTTGGACTATGGAATAGCCACGCCAAATGAAGTTCCATCTCTGCTCCTTTACAGTACCTGTAAAGCAGTACTTTGCCACGCCGTTCATCGCTCGGACATTGCGAATATGTGCCCCGTGACCAGGGGCGGATCCAGGGATGATCCTCGGGGGGGGGGGGGGGGGCACTGAAAAAAAAAGAGAGAAGACGGGGGGGGGGGTCGCTATGTAGCAGGAAAATTCGCTGTGCGGCAGGAAAATCTGCCGGAATGGGGGGTAGAGATATGTCTCGGGGGGGCCCGGGCCCCCAGGCCCCCCCCCTAGATCCGCCCCTGCCCGTGACACCTTGTGCTTTGCATGGCTGTGTGTGTGTCGATGAATGGATATATTGTTAAAGGTACGTAAGTGTTGAATAAAGTTATTTGTTGCTGGTATTTCTAGTACGAGTGTGTAGTATACTGTAACTTAAGGTTAGCTCAGACGATACGATTACCTCACGCCTCTGGTTTGCCTCAGACGTTAGGGTCACCCCAGATGTCCCATACTACCTTAGGACACTAGAAGCTTAGGGTAACCGCAAGAAACGTTTTCGATAGGGTCCGCTCTCTCTCTCTTTTTTCTGTTTTTCATGCGCTGTTTCTTTACTCGGTGGGAGTGTCTTCTGGCCGTGACGATAGTCCCGCCCCTGCGAATTCCAAAAGCGCGCTTGCAGAGATGGCAGGTTTTCGGGTGTCAAATAATTCGGGAATAGTTGAAGAAGCTTTAAATTACGATTGCAATAGTGTGTAGTGGCCACGGACTTTTTAATTAACGCAAAAAAACGTTACCTGCAAACGACTTGGCAAAAGTTTAAGTTCAGTTACGATAATTAGCCTAATTAATGAGGTACACTCATGCAAACCGCCTCTTTGGCTAGCAGAAACCTTCACAAGTGTCAAGTGTCATGCAGAAGATTTCCCATTTTTATCTCAGGTATATAGTTCGTATCTCACAACATTCTGTATGTGTAGACGTACTTACCCAATTCGAGAAGATCATCTCGATCATACACTCTCCGAACTGTGGAACAAAATCAAATGTCAGTATTATTTACTTCAACAATAGCAGAAGATCTCTCCTGAACATTTTTTTTAATTCCGTGTTGGAGCCGCGAAGCAATGTTGGCAATGAGCGGCATACAAACACGGACAGATGGGAAGAGGGCGCAGCACGAAGGCGAGGGGGACGGGGGCTAGTGTGCGTCCTGGGCCTACTTCTCTGAACTGGGTGACGTGGTCGTGAGGTATCCTGAACGATAGCCTTAGGACGAAACATTAAAAAAAACAGGATAAAGTTCAAGACTCTTATCGTGGGCTTCCTCTTTCGAAGTTTACTATAAGACATTGTAGCACGTAGCACAGCAATATGTGCAAGTATATCCGGCGACAGAAATTCACAACAGAAAGAAGACGTTTGCGAGCATCTAAATTTTAATTGCAGCTGTTTTCACCATGTACACAACTGGTATGACTTACAGAATTTCTACAAAAAATCTCTGCGAGCAGAGACCTAGTGCAGACGTAGCAGAGACGTAGCAGAGTAGCAGACGTAGCAGAGACGTAGATGTAGATGTAGTAGTTTTTACAGTTGAGTTATACGGTTTGGCGAACATACTCTCGAAAAAAATGTGTAACTACAAAATGACTACTTATCTAAAATTCGTCAATTAACACTTTAATTACCGGATTTCGAGAAAAGCGAGATAGCAGGACGGGAGAGAATCCTCGTTGAAAGTCATTCCACGTTTAAAACTGCTTGAAACGCGCATGCGCCTTGAAATCGGATACAGGAGCTACATTTAGACGTCTACACATCCCACCTGTACAAAGATTATATGCACATAAGTTAGCAGTAAGATATGCAGCTGCTATTAAATCAAATAATCATACGTTCCTGAGAACAGTTAATGCTAACAGTTAACACGTTGATTGAGCTGTTGTCACTGCCTTGGGTCCATGACCTTGTGAAGCCGCTTATTGTCATGGGTACCACACTGTACACTCAGTCAAATTAATCAATAAATATATTAAAAGAAATAAAGAAGGAAAGAAAGAACGAATGAAATATCCATCGCCGAATTTTTTATATGGACATAAGCCTAAACCAAAACCGCGACGACCGGGAGCGCGTCACCTTCGCCTTCATTATCTGGGCCGGAAATCGGTTGATCCGGCCAACGGATAAGCACCCACTTATTTATTTCCATTACCTCAAGGGCCCGAGGGCATTACATGAGGGATGGGCGAAGAAATGAAATAAAGTAGCAAACACACATACATACAAAAGAAAAAAAACGACAACAAGAAACACACACCTTACAAATGACTCGTAGACTCGAAGCCGTACGTGAGGTGGGCAAGAACGGAGATTACGTTTGAGATACCCTAGAGTTCGGTTAGCTTCAGCGGATATAGAGTTAATATGAGAGCTCCACTCCAGGTCTGCGGTTAGTGAGACACCAAGATATTTGTACAAGGCACAGGTCGTGAGAGCTTCTGATTTAGCCTTATATTCATAATGCAGTTTACTGCGCTTCCTTGAAAAGTGGACGATTTTACATTTGGTGTTATTTAGATGCATTTGCTATGATGAATACCAGTCCGAAATTTTATTCATGTCCTATTGTAACATGTCTTGGTTATGGCTCGCGGGTATAGCCCTTGTTGCGAACCGCCGTATGGTAGCGGTGGCCGGATTCCCCAACACCCTGGACCGGAGTACAGGCAGACAGACGACAAGATAACAGGAACAACGGAGAAAGTGTATTTCGGGTTATGTACAAAAGGGATCTGCTTTTGCGGGTCAGCGCGGCCGCTTAAATAGGAGACGTCCATGGGAATAAGGTCAAGCCTTGAAGTGGGCTCTTGGAATGGGGAATTCCATTCCCTTTTGACGGAGGTGCTTCTCTGGCTTGACCAAGATGGCTTCCGATGGACGGGGAGATGGCCGAAAATGGCGAGTCGTAACACCCTATACACAACACAGTCGTCTGCAAAAAGTCGGATGGATGAGTTGCCTACTAGAGGGAGGTCATTGATGTAGAGGAGAAATAGGAGGAGGGCACAGGGGAGTACAGTGCCTTGTGGGACGCCGGATGTGACATTCTTTAAAGGGGAGTAGGTTGAAGGGAGTAGTTGATTGTGCAGAATTGGACACGAGACGTGAGGAAATGACGAATCCATTCGATTAAGTTTAATCATTTTAAGATAAACCACTCGAATAATTTCTATCGCTTCAAACCACATGCCACAGTGCTGTCTGCGCTGCCGGTCGCTGCGGTTTCGGCTTATTTGCAAATCAAAATTCGACGATGAATATTTTAATGCACCTGCGTGCTTGAGCATTGTTTAAAAATGAATGCTATTCCACGAGGATTGCCTCCCGTTCTGCTGTTTGGCAGCTGCACGAAATCCCCTAAATAAAGAGTTCATTAGTGGTTTTTGTGTAATATAATTATATAGATTGTAGTTAAATACTCCCTGGGAAAGGATGTCCGCCTGACCGTGGAAAGGCCAACCTCCATGGAGGGAATGTACCGCGAACAAGCGTCGGACGCCCTGTGCGTCTGTGTAAAAAATGTGAGGGTCCTCGGATTGATCTGACCGAGCCAGATATATTCGCCCAGTGTCCGGGATTCCGGCAGCGTGGTGATGGTTGTGATAGGTGAAAGGGATCGCCGTTGTCGGCCTCACATAGGTGGGGAACGTCACCACTGACGCCCAGGGGGAATGTGCGTCCTGAACCAACTTCTAAGGGAACTTTGGCAACATATGTCTGAAAGCGTCTGAAGAAAACCCATGAGAAACCCCAGACAGCACAGCCGGCACCGGGATTCTAACCCAGGCACCGGAAGCGTGGTGGTAGTGGTGATTATGGTGAAAAGTTGTCGGCCTGACACAGGTGGGGAACGTCACGACTGACGCCCTGGGGGATGTGCGTCCTGAACCGACTTCTAAGGGAACTGTGCCGACAGCGCCGGAATCGTCAACTGCGGATGAACACGAGGCCGGCCAATCACAGCGCTCTTCCGCTACGAATTTGCGCCAGCTACGCAGCCTTGTCGTCTACACCTGGTGTCTGCTGTCGTGAGTTGTCTTCGTCTTCTTCTTGCTACGGAATTCTGTCATCTGCACGCTGTCTCGCCTACTGCACCACTAGAACGCTAGGCATTCTCTGCCAACAAATATATTCTCCTTTCGCAGTATTGAATATGCCTTTCGGTGCAATACTGGGCACACTTTTTTTTAGAGTGTTGTTAGGTGTAGTTGTAAAACTTGTGACATGTACATTTTATGAGCAACTGATTTCACTAAGCTTTCACTTTGTACTCTGGAAACAAAGCTATACTTCCTGACGCCGTCTCCAAGTTTATCGTTCAGTGAAGCTGGCGCCCGCGGGCAATGGCGGCTGCGTTCAGCCGTCTGTGTGACAGACTGCAGCGCGAAACTCGTTGCCAAAAATTCGCTCCATGGAGTTTGGCCTTAACTCAACCGCGAAACTGACATCTATGCTGCACTTACAGCTTTTCAATGAAAAATATGTAAATGATACAAAATCTCCCTGTATGTTTAAATTGGGCGGTCGCAGAAAGATCCAAACCCCGGCAATCAGCAAAACCGCAACTCACATTTGCAAGTTTTTATTAGCTTTTTTTTTTTACACATCCACCTACAACACCAAGGCTATTTATTTTTAGCGAAGCAGGAAACTCGGTTCCTCCTCTTATCTATTTCTTATTCACACAGTCTATGCAAGCTATTGATATTCAGTGTTACCTTTGGGATTTCTTTTCCAACCTTCTCAACGCAGATATACCCATTGTCGCAGCTGAACTTTATCATCTGAAGAAGAAAAAGGTTCATGCAATTGCATCCTGCAATGACAAGTTAAGGGGAAAACAGAGCACAGGGAAATAACATGCGACGGATGCTTGTGGGCAGTCTTGTACATAGCGTCGCTACTACTAGCACCGCTACCGTTTTCGCTACATTTTCCGTTGCGAATAAGCGATCGCACTGCATTTTGAATTGGTAACGTGAAAAGTACACTGTAAGAAAAAAAAGGAGTAAAACGGGGAGTAATTGCAGCTTTTACTCCCCTAGATTGCAATTACTTCCCATTTAGTCCCTAACCCGACATTTAGTCCCGACATTTACTCCGCAGGACTGCAAATTGTCACTGAACTCCGCGAATGGTTTGCTGAATGCAACAGTCTACGTCAATATGTTCCCTTGGTCAATTTGATGGCATAAGGCTGTATAACTCAGCGAACGTAGCAATTTTCCAGCCACGCAGAGCAAGAAACAGTTAGCGCAACTTTCTTCGCAAATTGTGCGCTATGTACGGCGCAAGATTTTATGTAACTCGATATATCACGGTTGACGGTTCGCTTCAAAGTATTTTCATGGATGCACACGAATTATGTACTTGGGACACTTAGAACAGCGCGGTAAATGCAACCTCCACTATGTACCGTTCATTTACTCCCGTGCACTTTCTCCTGAAAGGGACTATTTTTTGTGGCAATGCATTTAGTCGCCAAAAGGAGTAAAATATTCTTTTTTTTCTTATAGTGTATTTCCGCTACAAACACGGGTAGCTGAGGACTCTTTTCCCGCTACAGCTACCTTTCATATTATGAAAGACACGCAGAGAAAAAGTGATATAACGACGAAGCATATTTTTTTCTTATTATTCCGTTGAGCTCCTTCTTAATTAGACAGACTGTGTGCGACGATCTTCCTCAATTTCACTAACTTTCAGAAGCTCAGCGTAATCGTGTGGTCGGGGATATAGTTTGCGTTATTCTGTGGCCCTTCTACCTTTTAGCTCACATTTGTGAAACGCAAATAGGGATGCATAACATGCTGCGTAATATTGGCAACGAAGGTACCTTCCGTCATACAGTCAGTTGCATTCAAAACTTCTTTTGCCATATTATTTGATGGAGCAGATAAACAAAGCGTCGTGTCTTTCATAACAGGAATACAAAAATACTTAAAGATATTACATTTTTCGTGCAATGTTGTCCTTCACTATCCATAACGAACTCTTCGTTTTCTTTTAACTTTATCAACCACAATAAGCGAAAGCCTAAGGGTGGCCGCTTGCGTCGACATTTTTTTCTCGTAACTGCCGTATGGTTGCATGTGCAAGCATAAGCTTTTAGCGCTTAATTCGCTGGCTATTGTTTCAGTGTATTCTCCTTATTGTTAACATCTGAACTCACAAGATTCTAAGATGATTGTCACATGAAGCGTATTTCTTATCATCTAATTATTTTATCAGTGTTCGGGTAGCTCGCTACAAGTTACTCGTCACTCTAACTTTGCGACCTTTTAGGTAGATTTCAACTAAACTAGTTGCTTTTGTGCAGTGTTGCACCCGATACCGAAATATGGTATCGCGATACCGATACGCGTTACTTGAGTAAAAAGTATCGAAATACCGATATCGATACTACATTTTCGAAGTAACGGAGTACCGCTACTGTTACTAAAACAGGAACGCGATACTTTGCCCGATACTTTTGTTGGAAAGAAGAAAATGATGCAACATAGAAATCTCGCTTACTTGAACACCCTACTTATATAACAGCAAATTGGGAGAAGGCAGTTTTGCAGTGAAAAGACAGCATGTTTATTATGTAGCTCGGACACTTTGCTTGACTTTTATGAATAGCTGGTTCTCAAAGTCGTCTTCTGCCATCTTAGCAGGCCGTGGTCTCTCCGGCAGCTGACAGAGGCCAATATGAGAATTACGTTTGTGTCAGGCCCACACATATGAGAGCAGTCAGGCGAGTTCAATGACCAAGGAAAACTATCCGAAGTTAACAACACCACAGTACTTGTGAGCGTGACTGAGCGCGACACGGCAGCTTATAAAGGACTTGACCTCTGTTCGTTGACCTCAACTATTTTGTTGAGCGCAGCGTGGTTATCTCCTACAAGTTCTAATAAGACAATTCAACATGTGTTTGGGATAATTCCAGTTGCGGAGCACCTAGGCGTGTCCACGGGCTTCTTGTCGAGCGCTAGGTGGACCAATGTCAATGAATAATACTGACCCAGGGTCATAGGGGTATAGCAGGGTTATAGGATCACTTACCATATAGTCAGTGAATAAGTGGACAGTAATAAATATGGCGGTGAAGAAAGGGTGGGGCACTAAAAAGTATCGGTATCGTTAACGATACGGAGATCGCGTTACCTTAAACTTGTAACGGAAATACTTTTCTTCGCTTCCACTTCAACTCCTTTTTCATTACCTGTAACTTCGTTAGTAACTTTACAGTTACACTTAACTAGTTACACTTTTTGCACAGTAACTGAACTGGTAACAAGTTCATTTTGGCGAAACTTGCTCAACTCTGATTTTTAGACATTTTAGTGGATGAAGTCATTCATTAATTTCAGTCATCTATTTACAACCGTAATCAGTGGTGTTCACAACAATTTATGATGGTCATATGTGCGGCAAGCTGGGTCACTAGCATTCAATATATACGTATCCCTGTTGAAAAAAAAGCCAAATATGGTTGTATGGATTCCTATTTATCCTATACAAATTTATGTAGGATCCTTTATGTCCTATTTTGTTTCACGTGGGAAAGTCGTGTGATCCTGCATTGCCTACATTCATTCACATAGTGAGTCGTAGGATCCTACTTGTCCCATATTCGGCAATGTAGGAGAGTTGTAGGATACTACATTTCCTATAGCACACTATGCAGGTGACTTGTAGAATGCTACAAGACAGTTCCTGGAAGATCTTCCTGGCCGATCCTGGATCACAGACTATCCTTGCTGAGCGGGAACAATCTGAGTGCTGTGTAGCAACAATCGATTCGTTATTCGGGGACAGGACATGACGACGTCTTGTTCTTCGGCGATTCCCGAGCGGAGCTGAAGCACAGCGGACTGGGACAGGATATCGTCTTCTACACCCAAGGCAGATGCTCCGCGGATAATGTAATCGTTCCTCATAAGCTTACGCTCCTCGAAACCCTCACGGAGTGTTAATAAATCGGTTCATAATCATTCAGACTATAGAGGTTGGAAACTCGTCAGAGAATATTACCAAAAAGACTACTAACACAATTGTAGATGCGGAAGGTGTGATGACATATGATTAAACGTTTTGCTTCGTAAAAGTTACAAAATCTAGCTGTTTTTTTTCTACTGCCTGCCTACTATCTGCCCAAAAACACTCCAACATTAGGATAATAGCACAATGCATAGGCTTGGGTCATGTACATAGATTAAAAATGCATGTGTGTTCTGCTTTCGTGTACTGCCAGAGCAGTACTCCTCAGGAAGCACTTTGAAAAAAAAAAAAGATGACTTGCGTACTCACATCATTAAACACCTTTGCATCGGGCCTCTTATGAATGCCATCGAGTATTTGAGCACAAACGTTAAAGACACGATGTGTTGACCGTCCGATGGCTGTTGCGTGAAACATCGCTGAAAAAAAAAAGAGTGTCAGGTAATGAGGATTAGTAGTTGTTGGATTTCTTATTCACTGCTGGATAGTGACGAACTGAGAAAAAAAAGTACGGTTATTAAGTAAAACGTTATAGCTAAATTCCAACCACATCGTGGATTTCTTTCGAAACGGTTGCAATGGGGGGCGACCAGAGAGACACCGAACGGAAACATTGGTGAAGAGTGGCTAATTTTGTGCCCCTACCATCGAGTAAGGAATGTTCGAAGACGATCTAACGTAACGAAAAGTAAAGCGGAAATTTGGATAACAGAGAGACCGTCTTCTTATTGTGAAACATATTAACGACTGTAAGAGGTTTAGGACTGACTTCCATGAACGTTCGAAAAAGATTGCACAGTGGCATCACCAGTCGGTTTGGCAAGGATTTACGCACGAGCAGCATTGAGGGCTGCTTGAAACGCTATCGAATCTACACGGAGAGACACCTCCGAGGAATCTCGTTGATTGGTGCAAGCCGGCCTAGAACACAGGGGGAACAGACACCAACGGAGAGTCTTTTCCGTTTGTCACGATGTCTGAAGCTCGGGGGCCAGCCATGTAATGTCGTGGCTAGTCTATCGGTTTGGATTTTCTAATTGCTATGTAAGATAGCAAGAGGCGAGACAAACGTGTTTGACTTGCCGCGGCCGTGTTAGTGCGTATACAGGGTGTTTGCTCTAACGTGTCCAGAAATTTCATTTAAAGCGAACAATAAAAGAGAAACGAGCGCTACTTTTCAGCTACCTAAGAAACAGGTGCCACTAGTGAAGCACTACCTGTTTCTTACTCAAGTAGCAGGAAAGTACCTCTTGCTTCTCTTTATCGCTCGCTTTAAATATAATTTCTGGATATGTTAGAGCAAACACCCTGTATACTGCCGTAACGGACGAATCTGTTAGTGCCGCAAACGCCGTTATTCGAAAACACAGGCGGATTTATTTATTTATTTCATAAAACCGCAATGGTCCGGAGAACATTACATGGGGGTGGCAACATCAGCAAGGCATGGAACATTGACAAGGAAAACACAACGAAATAAGGAAATAAAACAACAACATCTTAGAATAACAGGATAAGAACAATACAAGCAAGTATGCAAAGCGATAACTCAGCAATACAACAGTCTGCAACAGCAATACAATACAACAGCAATACAACGCTGCCTTTAGCTCGACTAGTGTGAAGTCGCGGTCCATAACTTTCGGTGCACGGGGCCAGTCTTGGTGAAGTTCAGCCGTCAGACTGTGGACAAAACTGCGGTGTAGCGGTGTCGTCGAGGCAGCCGCCGGTGTCGTTAGTACCACACAGAAGTCCGTCGCTAGCGTGTTTTCGTCCACACCCTTAACGTTAGCCGAGGCCGTGAGAGGATTCTTTTGAGGGGACGCCTCCTTCAGAGATCGGATTGTCCGCCGGATCTTCGTGGACGGGTCAAACGGTGAAAGATTGTGACAAACTTACGCCAACGCTTCCTGTCCTCTTTCTTAAGTTCTCGTGTTACTTTAGCTTTCATCCAGCGGTATTCCACAATGTCCGTAAGTTGCCCTGTCCGACGAGCCGTTCTTTCTGCTAGGCGACGTAATGCCCTAAGGTGGTTAGTTGCTGGAGAATGAGCGACATATCCTGTTACCCTTTTAGACATGACCACCGCGTCCTGAATACCGGGGCTAATTGCTTGCGAAAGAGCATCTGGGGACATACCGGTGTGCACAGATGTTCTGAGGCCCTCACGAAAAAGTCTCCAGTTTGTGAAAGAAATCGGTCCAGTAGTTGCTGACAGGGCAGTCTGTAGTGCGAAATATATAGAGGAAAATGATCGCTACCTCTAGTGTCGACGTCCGTAGCGCACGACAAGTGGCGAATTATGTCGGTTGAGCACCAGGAGAGGTCCAATACGTCGAGTGACGTTGGGGATCGAATGTAAGTTGGCTCTCGATTGTTCAGCAGGCACATGTTATTATTCTCCATTGCCTCCAACAACCTCCTTCCCTTACCGTCCGTCCTTCGGCTTCCCCAGGCCGAGTGATGGGCATTGAAGTCACCCAGCGCGAGCGCCGGGGCTTCCAGAGAACGAAGTAAGCGTTCGAGGTCACTCCACGGGACCTGTACCGCGGGACGTATATAGATACTGACAACCGTTAACAGCATGGGACAAAGGCGGATCCTGCAGGTGACATAATCATAACAGCGATGACAAACTGACCCTATGGGCACAGCAACGAGGTCATTACGAACGTATAGCGCTGTTCTGCTCTCAGAGGATTGATGAGATCGCTAGATGGTGTATCCATTAACGCGATGTGTAGAATCCATGCCGTGTTCGCATACAGCTATGAAAGGGAGCTTGTATTCTTGAAGATGTAACTTAAAATCAGGGAGCTTGTTACGCAGGCTTCGAGGATTCCACTGCATGCCGTCTACTTAACGTCGTACTGCTGCCGTCATGCTGATGCAAAGATAATGCCTCCAGTGCCAGAAGCGCTTGGATCTCGAGCAGTTGCGACGCACCAGGAAAAGCAGAAACAATTGCCTTATGGGCAGCGAGTACCGCTGAGAAGAGTCCCAGAGAAGGCACATCTTCAGGGGCTGATGAGGATAACTGTCTCCTCGTGCCTGCTGGTTCCGTCACACTGGCGTAAGTGTGTGTAATGTGCCTTGATGGACGAGGAGGCGGTGGGTGGCTGCTTGTGATGGGCTTAACCACGATTGTGTTCAGCGACCCTCGTTCACCTCGTGCAGATCGAGGGGGTAGTGCAGGAAATTCTTGTGCATTTGTACGAGACGGGAGTGTGGCACTACCACCCCTAGGAGCGTCATACGGAAGTCGTAGTGTCCAGTCTTGGTGCCTTGTGGTGGCGGCGGTCTTGACAGGACATAAAGAAAATGATGCGGGATGACTGGATTTGCAGTTAGCACACTTTGGCTCGCTTTTATTGTTGCAGTCTGATCTTTGGTGAGGCCCGGCGCATATGCCACACCGTGTAGAACATCGGCAATTCCGTGCAATATGGCCAATCGTTGGCAGTTATAACACTGCATGGGGCCTCCTATGTACTCTTGGACTGTGAAGGTCTGAAACCGAGGGCCATTCGGTGGGGAAGACGGATTGTAGGTTCAAAAGTCAGGATAACGCTCCGTAACGGGGTAAACACATCACTGCCATCTTCTGCCATGGAATGCCGAACTTGTCGCCGTGCAGGTAAAACCCCTGCGTCTTTGAGGTAGAGCACGAGGTCGTCCTTCGAATACTCTCAGGGAACATCATATATCTTGCCCATATTTCTGGCATACGATTAGGGTATTGATGGTATCACCGGCATCCCAGCTAAGCACTTAGCTGACAGAAGGCTGCGGGCAGCTGCTTCGGACTGTACGGAGACGAAGAGAGAACCATCTCGGTAGAAACAGTGGTGCATAACCCGTTCTTGGGCTAGCAGGCGTATCTCACTAGCGACCGCATTAGAATTCACCTTCCAGAACGAGTAGTCACTAGTTGCTGGTCGAAACAGTATGGGAATACCGCCGGCTCGGTTCTTCCTGTAGCAGCAATACAACAAAACCAACACTGGTATTGAATATGAAGAAAGCGAGAAAGGGAGCTATGGAAAACTACATGGTCGTCAACGGTTGCGATTGATGATGGGAGGTTGTTTCGCTAAATGGTAGTGGTGCAAAAAAATATTTAGAGAATGCGTTAGTAATACAGTGGGACCGAGTGACCTTGTTGGTGTGATCGAGGCGAGTTAAAGTGGCACTCGAGCGTGTGATGTGTGATTGTTGAGAAGGCAAGGTGAGAAAAAAAAATATATATATATATATATATATGGAAGAGGGTTAACTTGGCAAAGCGACGACGATGTTCGAGTGGCTCGAGGTTGAGACTTAGTTTTAACCACGGAGTAAGAAGACTAGGAGATGAAACTTCACTCTCTCCCGCGACCAGAGAACGACGAGCGCGCGCTCCGCGCCCCAGTCCACAGTGCCATCTGTTGCACGACGACGCAGAATTTGCGAAGCATGCGGTCACGTGACAGTGTCGCGTGTCCGGCGGCGTGATTAAAACACGTGAATTAAACGCTAGAAAAGAAGAAGAAGACGAAACGCTTTCGCGATTATCGTGCTCCCGTCGTCTGCTCAACAGAACCGAGACACGAGAGAATGAAATTGTTTTCCGTTGAGTTCGCTAAACAAGAAGTGTTATGTAGTTTACATGCGTGACCTTTATTGCCAATACAAACATCGTTCACGTTCATTAGTTTGCCTTCATCCGTGGAGGCTGCCGTACGACTCGCGAAAATCACTGCTATCCTCATAGCTTTCCATGCAAAAGCGTAAACTGGAAGACAGCGCCGGCGTGCCATCTGTCGCGTAAAGTCAGCAACTGCCTTTTTTCTCTCCCCCAACGTGACAGTCTCTGGTCACGCGCCGGCGCTTGCTTCTATGGGCAGTGTCATCTCCTAGTCTTCTTACTCCGTGGTTTTAACGCGGAAACGGAGGTAGTGGATGAGCAGTCGTTGAGAATGAAGTGGGCAGCGCGATTTTGAATGGCTTCAATGGCTTCACAGAGATAGTTTTGGGGCGGGTCTCATATTGCGGACTCAAGCTTGCTTTGTACCAGAGTGGTGAAGGTTAGAAGCTTGAGATAGGCAGGGGGCCCGATCTTAGAGTGCGTCTGACAAATCCCAAGGAGCGAGAAGCATTGGACACTATGTGATTAATGTGTTCGTTCCAAGTTAAGTTGGAAGAGAGGTGAACGCCAAGATATTTGTAGGAATCTGCTCGGGTTAATGCTATATCCTTAATTGCGCAGCAGAAGGGGGGTGCACAGGAGGCACGTCAGTGAAATGACACGATGCAGCACTTAGGTATATACTGGGGCATTTGCCACTCGTCACACCAGCTTCGAATTAGGGCAAGGTCGGTTTGTAAGGGTAGTTGGTCAGCAGGAGAGTTGATTTCCCTGTATACAACGCAATCATCAGCGAATAGTCTGATAGTGGATGATATGCACGAAGGAAGGTGATTCATATATATAAGGAATAGGAGGGGACTAAGAACTGAGCCCTGAGGGACTCCCGAAGGGACGGGGACAGTTGAAGATATGCGATTCTTACATGAGACTGAGAACGGACGCTTAGAAAGAAATTGAGTTAGCCAACGGACGACATACGTCTCGAGGTTCAGGAGAGAGGTTTTGTCCAGAAGGTTCGGGTGAGGCACCATATCAAAGGCTTTACGGAAATCTGAGAAGGCAGCGTCGGTCCGATGGTTGTTGTCGGCGTCGGTCTGATCACTGTCAAAGAGCTGCCCCAGTTATTGGGCGTGAGTGTTTGGCCAGCCGATTCATCATATAGCGGGATTTGCGGTATGCAAAGGTGTCCGCAAGATGGGCTGCACTGGGTGGTATGCACTGAAGTGGATGGAACTACAAAGCAAAAGCTACCCAGTAGCGAAATGAGTGTTTACTACAATGAGACACGCAAAGAGTGGACACGATGATGTCGGTGGCTGTAAAACCTCAGATGTAGCGGCAATTAGGGTAATTAGATATGCGAAGCTCACAATATTGAGATGCTTCACCTGCCGGCGCAAGGCATCGCAAACTTTCGTACAAACGGAAAAACGATAATGGGAACACCTCCAGCGCATCCCTGGAATAGTCCTCACATATGTGGGAAAGCAGGATGAGCAGGTAATGGTGTTCGTGAAGTGTACATGTCAAAAACTTCGAAGAGTGCATGGAGGAAAGTAGCCTTTCACTGTTAGACATGTCCTCTTTTCTGTTTGTCACAAATCAAACATTGTGTGTGTTTAAATTTGTGTTTTTGTGCCTATGGGGCCCATGTGGGCCCATGGCCCTGTAGGTCATGTCGACCCACAGCAAGCTTAACTCCGGTCTTTGTGTATCGATATTTCAACTTCGTTTCGTAATAAACCTCATAAACGAGAACATGACGATCTCGAATGTAGCATGAAGCCACGAAGGGACGAAACTCGGTCCGCTCTTGCTGCACCCGTCACGAACCACTCACGGCAGGGGTGGGCAGAAAACGCGAAATGAATTTTAGCTACTTCTGAAGTGACACGTCCTTCATTACACCGAGAGCTTGACATGAACAACATGTATGAAGAATGTGAACCACGTCACAAGTGGGCGGATTGGAAAATACTCTTTGTAAAATAGCCTTTGTGAACAATACAGTGACTCACTTCTTGGTCGCCTCTTGGACTGTGAACTACACAGACTTTGTAAACGGTGCGGTGATCCACTTGTTAGTCGGCCCGTGGACTGTCAAATACATAGCCATAGGATCGCTCCCCGCTGATACCGATCTGATCACATCACGATCATCAGTTACATGACCGGGGTGCGGCAACACATTTCTTTTCCCAGACTGTCAGGCGCCCAGTGTTGCAATCATGTGACCTACAGTTTCGAATCTGGCCAATCATGTTCCTCGATCATCCAGCCATGTTTGCACTGTCGGAGTCCCCGTCAGCCTCCCTGTGAGTAACGAATGTGTCCGGCCGAGCTCCCGAAATTTTCGAGGAATTCCAGCATTTTTAAGCGATTCATCGAGTGGTAAGTGCTATTTCTTGTAGACAGGAAACACACAGCGCGAAAACAACAACCACGGGAGGAAACTTAAGACACACACGGGCGCTAACTCCAACTAAACTTTACTGCACTGAAGGGTGCGCAGCTACAGGAAAGACACAGGAAAGAGCTAAAAGGAAAAAAAAAACCAGGTAGATAAGAACAAGCAAAACAACTTAAAAATTCTACTATCTAGTTCTTCGCCTGTTCAAGTAACCGCCTCTCACCCGAGGCAAGCGAGATAGATGTATCGCTGATACAGAGAGAACCTTTCTTTCCGATAAAGAAGGCCTCGAAAAGTTCACGGGCAAACTTATCTCTGCTCCTGCCCATAATCCTAATTGATTTAAAATCTAAAAGCAGTTTCTGGACATTCAAATCATGTGGGAGCGCAAAACAGTGTGCTGGCGCTACAGGCCAAGGGCCAAAAAGGACATCTTGCCATTTGATTCTGCGCACTCCAAGACTGTCAAGAGGGCTATAGCATCATTATGCTTGGAGTCAGCTCTATGCAGGTCATGTCCCCATCTCATGCTGGACAGCTTTAATGATCAGCTGGGAAGGTTGCGTTCTGCGGGTTTTCCTGACCGGGTTCTTTTGGCTGTCGCGGAGGCCTTGTTGCAGAAGTTCAAGGGTAGAACACCGGGGGGCAGACTGGCTTTGGAACGGAATTCCGTCAGACCTGTAGTTGTACCCTATATGCATAGGGTAACCCACAGCATGAAGAAGGTGGCCAACAAGTTCGGTGTTCCTTTGGTGTTCTCGGCCCCTTGGAAACTGGGAGCTCTTTGCCGGAAGGTTAACGGTCCTGCAGTTGATGTGAAGAGCTGTGGTAAAAAACATATGTTGCCTTACGTGGAATGTCGCGTAAGTGTCGTGTACGAAATTCCCCTCTCCTGTGGTAGAGTGTACATCGGACAGACAGGTAGATGCATCAATGATAGAGCTAGGGAGCACGATAGATCGTTAAAAAGTATGGACAAATTGCACCTACCCACCCACTGTAACAAATGCAAATGTACCCCCGATTTTAAATCAATTAGGATTCTGGGCAGGAGCAGAGATAAGTTTGCCCGTGAACTTTTGGAGGCCTTCTTTATCGGAAAGAAAGGTTCTCTCTGTATCAGCGATACATCTATCTCGCTTGCCTCGGGTGAGAGGCGGTTACTTGAACAGGCGAAGAACTAGATAGTAGAATTTTTAAGTTGTTTTGCTTGTTCTTATCTACCTGGTTTTTTTTTCCTTTTAGCTCTTTCCTGTGTCTTTCCTGTAGCTGCGCACCCTTCAGTGCAGTAAAGTTTAGTTGGAGTTAGCGCCCGTGTGTGTCTTATGTTTCCTCCCGTGGTTGTTTTCGCGCTGTGTGTTTCCTGTCTACAATGAATTACCAACTAGCCCAACAAAGCATTTTGTTGTGCTATTTCTTCTTGTGGTATTCCTCGCATTGCTAAACCTTACTCATAGATGCTATTCAACATGAGTGACATCATTCTAGAAGAATTCTCTCAAAACTTAGCAGCGCAGCATCACTAGTTTGGATTTCAGTGATTCATTGTGATGTTTGCGTTGCTTTTAGGATAATGGACTACGTTTTGGTGAAAATATGGTTCAGTAAAGTGTGAAAATATGTAATCGTGTGTATTGTGTATTTGACATCAAACGAAATATAACCATTTTCTAGGACGACTGCGTGCTGCAGCTGTACTTTCCAACTCCTGCGTGCCTACAAAACTGGAATGGTGGAGGTCTTCAGCTCAAGGTCCGTTTTTGTAGTCATTATAAAATTATTCCGCTTTAATCCGCTTGCGTAATATGATAGACGCATGATATGTCAATTTGTTTCAAATTGTGAGTGAATGAAAGCGATACTGATCTTTTATTCAGAATGTCATGCTGGACCTCTACCAGGACGTGCTTAAAGAAATCAATGCCTTGATGGGGGTACTGAACTGTCCACCACCAGATCTGCCTCAGAGCCAGTGATGATAGTCAAGATTTTTCTAGTGGATCTTGTCACGTCATGCTGAAAACTGTAAGTTTAGCTATTTGGTCTGTATTCAATAATGTGTGCGTCTTGTGGTGTAGTGTACTTTTCTCAGTGTAGCCCTGACCTCAAGCTATCTTCCACTTTCAGAATCCACCCCGCACTTCGGTTACAACACTACGAACCTATCAAGCCGTGATGTTTGCTTGAAAGTTTGTTGTTTTTCTTTTAAAAGGACTTCGGGTATCCATAAGAAGAGGTCTTCATAGCAAGAAAGCCAATGTATAAGAAAAGGATCTTTATGATACATTAATATTTTTCACAGTTCTCTTAAAGGCAAAGGTACGAGTCACACTACATGCGCCATACTGGTTCTTGAATTGTATGTATATTGCCCTTGTATTAGCAAAGGAGCACAAATAGTTTCTTCTATTTTCTTAAAGAGCGTAGAACGATTATGACACATGTCATACGGATTCTCAAGTTGTTCATGTGTTCCATGTTGTTGGGGGTAACTCGTTTCCAGTAACTCGATAATGTAACTAATCTACTCAGCTTAGCTATTTTTCAGTAACTTTTTTCTTAGCTCTTTGCTTTCGAGCTCCAGTAACTTCTCCAGAAGTTCGTTCATTTCTATTTTCTCTTTCTTTTTTTTTTTTTTGTGTGGGGGGGTAAGTTTGTCAGAGTAACTTGAAGAAAGTTCCAAGTTCCATTTGTTCGATTCTCGTCTACAAACATCGCAGGCTTCTCTGGCTATAGATGTTCCTTATTGCCATACTTGATATCAGCTCACCCAGCTTTTAATGCTCTTTCATCTGATATATCTATCGTGCGTATATCTCTTACAGGCATGTGCTGAAACAGGCACATGTTTAGGCATAGGTCGTGGCAGAATAAAAGCGCTAAAAAGACGAGGACAACGGACACACAGTTAGCGCACTAACAACATTTATTTTTCAACAACACCGTTCCTTAAAAGGGCTCACGAATTCCCTTTCCTTCGTTGTCAAACCAATGGAAGCGCTGCTGACGCACTTGTCACCCCCCTCTGCTATCAAAAAAGCTTCCCAGATTTCCCGTTCCCTGCTATCAGAGAACCTGCCCTTTATCTGCGTGTCACCAAACAAAGGTAGACACCCACAATCCCTCACATGTAAAAAAAGATTACCAGAACGTGCAGATAGATTATACTTGTGCTCTCTCAATCGAACATTTAAACACCTTCCTGTTTGGCCCAGATACATGGACCCACATGACAATGGAATTTCATAAACAACCTGAGAAACACAGTTAACAAATCTATCCCTATGCTTCACAACGCATCCTTTCTTTTCAACCCCCCGAACATCGTTAACTATTGCAGGTAGGGAAGACAATTTCCTCCCCCCGCCAAAAACCACTTTAACCCCCCTCTTTTCAGACAATTTTTTTAGATTATGCGAGACTTTGTGAACATAGGGAATGACAGTGGCCCTGGAAAAAGACTCTTTCAAGATCCGGCTCTTAGACCCCCGGGACTTTTATTCTGCCATGCCTTACCAACAGGCCCAGTCTGAAGTTTTAAGTGCATAGGTCGTAATAACAAGGATTTTGCGCGTCCGTTTCTCAAAAAGGCCCCTTTTGATTTCATTTATATTTTGTCGGGACATGGCCCGATGTTGGACTTTTTTATCTGACTTGAAAAAATTCTGCTTCGAAAGGCGTACAGTGGCGATGAGAGCGCTAAATGCGGACGTACGGGCCGGAGCCCGGCTGGCGGTACAGCGGGATGGCGTGCCTCGATCCTGTCGTCGCGTACCTTGTTTGGGCAAAGCTGCCTGACCTTAGCTTCACCTGAGCTATTCGTCGGCAAACTTTTGACGTCCTGCTCAAGAAAGAATCCGCAGCTCGGTGTTCGTTATTTCTCACAACGCATGTGAATAAAATCCCACGTTGCGAAAAGCGGTCTTTCAACGTCTAAATTGTCAGCAAAGGCCAGCGTACATGGCGGATACGCATACTGTACAAATAAATATCGAGATAGGAGTTTTCTTTCTTCAGGGTTCCCAGAAGTTCCTGTGAAGCTTGCCTTAATTGATTTTGAAGTTATGCACAGGGCTTCCAGCACAAAACACGTGGTCTGTTGTGAAGTTTCCTCTCAGAGCTAAGGACGTGGGCGGGTCCCCACACTTGTCATAATATTAGAGACGTTCAGAGCAAAGTCATACGGCAGAAAAATACTAATCCACCTTCCAAGACGCACACAATGCACTTCGATTTCGCTGAAAAGTGGACAGTAGCTGTGCATAGCGAAATACAAGCGTGCCACTTGGGGAAAACAGATTTTCATATTCACATGATTGGTGACAGCAGGCACGGAAACGCACAGTTTTCGTGTGGTGAGCGAAGACTTGTGTCACGATTCAGCACACTCATAGGCAGCCTCCATCGCTATTGAAGAGCGGCTTGATGACAAAATCCATGTTTTTTTTTCGAAATATGCCTAAACATTTGCCTATTTCATCACATACCGCTAGGAGGTATATGCAGGATAGATATATCAGATGAAAGAGCATTAAAATCTGAGTGAAATGATACCAGGTGTGATAATGAGAGAGATCTACAGCCAGGAGCAAGAAGGGCGTCGATATTGTAACAAAACTGCGCGAGAGAACACGTTCGCCGCTTTTTATACAACACCGTGTTGCACCTGTGCGCCAAAATTTGCGCTCGGACTGCTGGCCTGTAGGTATGCTAAAGCAGAAAAAAATTTCACTACGATATATTTTAAAACTGAGGAGGTATACACGTGCAAACACGGCAAAACTGCAAGATATTCGAATTCAGGGCCGGATTTCTCAATTTTTTTTTTTTTTTACGGAAACTATTCTTCGAAATTATTAATTTTACCCATGTTGGTCATCATGTACCATGAGCCTCCAAATATAAACAAAAATAATGAAAATCCAGGAGGTCCATGGGACCTCCGTGTCTGAGCTGACGTGAAACCGGCCTACAATTCTTGCACAGTATAACTTGAGACAATTATGTTCTGGCTAACCTTTTCAGTGACTTCCATCTATCAACAGTCTAACTTAACTGGCAACGAGTTCCATATAACCTCTGTTAAGTAAATATTTGTGAAGTAAATAGTACATATACGGGACTGGTGATTGTTTACTTTCAATGTAACACTCATTTTTTCATTGCTGGTGAAGTGATGCCATAAAGAACCCATGTAGCTGTTGACTATGATGCAATAAAGAGTTTTCTTTAACGACATATTGATATTGCTGTTAAAAATCGCGCAAATTAACTCTCGTGTGGGGGGAAGGAGGCACCCGTAAGTGTGCATTGGCTGCACTTCGGGAAATCGTTGGGGTACGAAACAGTCTGCCGACAATGGACCCTTAACATCCCCGTCTTGCAAACACCGACATCCCTGTCTTGTCGACCTGGTCGGGTCGGTCGCCGCCGGCGCACCGACGTTGGGTCGTCGCGCTGTCCTGCTTGGGGTGATTCACTTGTTGGTCGGCTCGTGAACTGTCAAATATACAGCCTTTGTGAGCAACGCAGTGATTCGCCTGTTGGTCGGCTCGTGGACTGTCAAATACATAGCCTTTGTGAACAGCGCAATGATTCACAGTACCTACACATTGAAATGCTGGTGGTTTAGCACGTGTTCATCCATCGTCATCTTATGTGCATAGTGGAATGCTGCACGTGCCCTCGGCCCGAACCCGGTTTGTGCTAGACTGTCACTTACCGGCTCGTTGTAATCGTTATTCGACATATTACTAGATGTTTCTTATTGAACTGTACCTCGTAGTTATTGCGGCGTAAAAGACGACATGAAGGAATGCCCTGCGTATTCCATTTGGGTTGTAAAACCGTAGCCGCCAAGACGCTGTGCTGTCTGGCCACAATATTTGGTTGATTTCAATCTTTCATGTACCCATGGACGACCAAAGGACCTCCCTAATGTACAGAGTGTTCTTTCTTCTCCTTATTCGACGCGCATTTTTTTCGCAATAAATACTAACGGTCTACTTCAAGGATGGCGGCGTAGTACAGGTACTTTGCGCCATAAGCAATGGGCGTTCAGGAAAAGGACTGGGGACAACAACATGGTTCTGTTCTTAAATCTCGAAAATTTGGGAGGAAATCGGGCGCTATTGATGCACTTCGGTGTTATCGTTTGCTGTTCTTTCTTTCGAGCTTGTCGTCAGGTCCCAGTATTGTGAGATCAAACGTGCCCCGCATAGCTTAGTTATTGTTGCACTCCCGTAATATTTACGTCAGCCATATAAACTGCACGTTAATAAAGTACATCTAGCTGAGCCGACGACTGATCGAATTCGAGTGCAAATTATTAAACCCCATTATTTCGGGTTCGATTGGGGGTGCACTTCGAAATAAAGCGAATGAAATCACGATTGTAAAGTAAACTGCTGGAAATAAATGTTTTGTGGTCCCCCGATTCAAAATAACCCGACCAAAATGCTCAATTGCGCGCAGGCTAATACGAACAGCGAACTTAGGTTAGCCAAAAACAAGAAATGTAAACACTGAAGTTATACTAACCTGATAGTAAACTAAGGGACATGTTGCGCCGCCGTGCCCGCCTCGCTAAGCTTAACGAACGATAAAATGTGGCTTTCATTCTCTAAAACTAATTAGACAGATACCGAAACGTAATATCGGTTATTAAACACGGCGCATCTTCATACAAAGCAAATGGACACTTTCTTTTTGTCGTGACCGTGAATCTAGATATCGGGAATGTTGCAACCGGGACTATCAAGGCACTCCCAAAATGATCACACGCTATGACCTACACATAGTGATCATAATGATCACACACCATGTGTTACCTGGTCTCAGTATTGTAAAATACTATAAATAATATCTATACTATACTATACTACTACTATAAATAATACTATAAATACTATAATAAAATCGGCATTTGAGAATGTCACAACCCTTTTAATTGTTCAGGAGAGGACTTCAGCGTGTGCCTGAAGTTGTTCTCTTTTTTATGTGTGAGTGCTTTAATCACATGCAACCGCCAACATATCTAAATAATTGCTTTCCACAATTTCCAGCGCGAACAATCTCTGTTATTTGTTGCGTATACTTTGACCTCTGGAAACACCTTCGCAGTCGGCGAATCACTTTCTCGTTCACGCACTCACTACCTGCGCGACTTTTCCCGGCTTCACATTATTTGCTGCTAATTACCGTATGAGCACAACACGTATACGCATTTGCAAAACCCATAGTGGTATCTGACCGATCACGTGGCTTACAACGGCTCTAACGAATGATACCTATATTACCTGTCCTTGGATCTACGCTGCATACATTGTAAGGAGCTCCAAGACCCGTACTGAAAGACGATAGGAGGCACAAGTAGAAGACGACAAATTTTTTCAGCAACATATCGATGAAAAGCGACGAGGAAGCGAGGAGAAAGCAGCCGCTCTCTGATTGCATCCGCCGCTATCGCGTTATGGCAGCCTTGGACGCGCCATATTGATACACCTGCACAATGACAAAGCAATAGGAAGGCCAAAAACAAGCACACGTGTAGCATGAACCTCATTTTTATAAGGTTGACGTCTCAGGCTGCCCTTTTTATTATTCGTAAAGCGCAAAGCGTGGTAGTTGATATTCGATAGACGTCATCTTTTCTTCTTTTATCATCTGAGTTTCTGCCACACATATTCCTCTGTGGAGTGCTATTTTAACTCACAACTCAGCCCATGGTGTGTAAAAGTGTTAGAAGCAATTTATGCGACTGTCGTCATGACTGACATCACTGGTCAGCCTCTGAATTATTAATTCCGTACTCAGAAATTATTGCACAGATCACTTCGTATTTAATATTTATCATGCAGGACATGATAGGCAATTTGTAAGTTGCAACCATGTCTGCAGCATTCACGACTGCCTCTTCCGTTTACAGTGAGAGACGTTACCAAGTGATTCGCAGAGGCCGGTCTTACAGGACCCGTGTAACTAGAGTGTTCATGGAAGTTGTGCTTTAGCATAACCATCGCACATGATGTACAATTATATATCCTTCGACGTCTACGATGTAGTGCATCATCTAATCTTCTGAATCATATATGAGGCTGCATACGAAATTATTTTTTATGCACATGCTGTACCTTCCTAGTCACACATGAGCACACGAATAACAGTGAATATATGTGAAGTGGCAAAAACAATGCCAGACTCCACCATCATTGTGCCCTACAACCCCTTTCGTTGCAACTTATAGATTGTGAAAAGAGAATATCTCACTAGAAAAGACGGCACGTGTGTATTGTTTGGCAAGCAACTAAATCTCTTTTCCTACTATAGTGAGGGCGGTTCACTTGGCCCTGCACCGAAAGGTGAATGTGGAAAGCAGAGAGTAAGTAACCTCACCGTATTTCCGATTGCGCCATACTGCAAGTAAGGGGTTGGAAGGAATCTGAATTTGGTATCGCCATTCACGTATTATCCTCTATCGTCTCATTAAAATTTAGATGCTCTCAACAGTCTCCTCTCTGTTGTGCAAAATCATTATAAAGTGAATATGACTATCCATTTCTTGTCATTACATTATTTTCTTTCTTTCTTTTTCTGCAGCGGTGAGCAGCCCTAAGGACACATGCAAGAAAGGGAACTCTGGTGATTGTTCGCGATCAGAGTCTCCTTTGTCAACCGAATTTGCAGTTCCGTAGGTAGGATGAATTTGTTACTGAGCTTAAAGAGGCCGTAAACAGGCCACCAAACATTTCTGAAATAATGATACTCCATGAAAGAACGCAGCTCATAATACCCAAATATACATTTCGTTTGGCTCGTGCCAGCTCATTGACCCGTATAACTGCTTTCAAAGATGAGTAACCAGCGGGCCTCTCTCCGCAACGCATACGTCACATGGCTACGTAGCGTTTTGCCGTCCAATCGGGGGGCCGAGCTGCGCACGTGACGTTTCAAATTACCAGCCAATAAATATACTTCGTTGTCAGCTGTGAGTCGGAGCGCTCACTTTGTTTGTGTGAAACGACGTTTTGCGCTCCGTGGTTCCGAAATTCAACGTCATGACATCTTCAACATCTCCGGCTGGCGCAAACGTCAACAGCTGGGCTGCTATCACATGACGCGATTCGAACCCGGGTTCTTTCCAGTCACGACGTGACATGGCCAGCACGCTATCCACTGTACCACGCGAGCTGGTGACGCGATGCCGCGTGGCTCAAGCCAAAGTACGGCAGCCCATTTGTCGGAACCATTCGAAGATGACGAAGATGTTCCATCGTGCACCTACCTAAGATTCCGGAACTGTAGTCCCGGATATTCATTCGCGCTCGCGGTGTGCTGCGTGCTACTGCCCAGAAAACGTAGTGCGCGTATGACACCTAAATTAAACGCATTTCTTTCTCAATTTGAGGCTGTAACTGTTTAGGTTTTGAATAGAAGAGGATTCACGTTCATCTAGTCAAATTCCGCATTTGAAATAAGATCATACGTGGAACACTCAATCGTAATTGGTGGGGAAAGCTTTACGTCAAAATGACGTAAAGTTAGAGCGCGGGGCGGAGCTAAAATGCGAAAGAGTGCAGTGAATATTTCATCCGTATGCAAGCGCCTTTTGTTTTTGAGCGTTAGTAATTGCAAGGAGTTTTCACTGCCTAAATTCCAATAATATAACGCAAAGAAATGTGCACCTTTTGTACCTGTTTACAGCCTCTTTAAGGTTGCGGGATTGAATCCGGCAACGGACGCCGATGCTTATATTGTAGAGGTTACTACACATGACGTCGTCGTGTGGTGCGGTGCGAGGATTCACATCATGTCAGCCAATGTTCATAATGGCTATATCAATCCAGAGATCAAGCATTTTGACCTAGGTTATGATGACGACCTGAAACCTGCTTCGATTTATCATATTTGCATCGCGAGAGATCCGTTCGTATGAACGCCGACACAATGACGTATCTGGGAATTATTTCGCCCTCCCAGGGATTTAATGTGTTGTCTGGGATATGTACACCTCCTCTTCATCGAGACAACAGCCACAACGCAGAAGGTTGTTTGCACACAAATGACGCCTGCTCGCCTGACAGAGCGCGCCTCTAACGCCCGATTCGCTCTGATTTGTTGAAAACAAGAGACGTACGCCTTTTTTGTGACAAA